>NC_061862.1:43937941-44180261 GCF_907164915.1 Impatiens glandulifera | reverse complement strand
TATATCTTTTACAAATTTCCTAATCTCAAACATTTCCGAGAATTCCTTTCACAGCACGCAATCTCCACTTGCAATTCTGATCCAAACATTTCACCACCCAAATATCTTTTTTTGACTTTACCACTTTGAATTCAAAATGATTAGTCATCGCATATTTATGTAACATTAGTTGAAGTTCTTTTTTATTCTCAAACAAAGAACTAACTTCAATTTTACAAGTTAATGCCTCATGTATTGGATTTTCAATGTTTTGTATGTTACTAGTAACCCAGTCACTACAGCTTAGTTGGAGCGCAATTCTAGGAACCCAAACATTGCATGGATTGGTACTAGCAACCCAAACACTACTTGGTTGGGTAATAGGAACCCAAGCAGCACTACTAGGTTGGGTAATAGGAAACCAATCATCATCCCCCTCATTCAGACGCAAATATGGTTCATCTTCAATCTCATTTTGAGTTTTAAAGATAACCTTCCGCTGCTTCGGGAATACGTGAGGATCATCAATTTATGGTTTGAAGCAACAAATAATATCTAGATTTGTCAACATTAGTAGCAGAATAGATTAGATCAACTAATTGGGCATAAGTACAATTTCGGGGAACATTCAAACCTATGTTTGACTTTGGAGCAAAATGAATAACATCATCCATAGTTTTCCACTCTCCATCAAAGTAAAGAATTGCTTAAGCTACAACTGAAAACAGTTCAACAACATTACAAGAATTACGCATATTGTAATGTTATGTTGTTGCCTCACTTACGATTTTTACTTACTTCGGTTGTTGCTTTTTGAAGATGGTGTGAAACATAACCGATGTGGAGTTTGCTGGTAGAGTTTCATGGAAATCCAATACAGTAACTTTTTCAGAAGTTTACTATAATGGATCTAATGGGATAGGAGCCCCTATCCAATAAGTTCATTGAAGCAAACTTGTGGGCAATTCTTGGCACATTGTATTTCCATGAAACATACCAGCAAACTCCTCCTCAGTGAGTATTTCGCGTGAGTGAGCAAAATATGCGTGAGTCACATCTGTCTTTGTTCATATAACATAGTATTCATTCACATTCATTCATGAGTTATTGAATCACTAACTAAGAATACAACATAACTATACTATACTATAACTAACCTAGTGTTCATAATAACTAAATAACATAAAATAAACATACTCATTTTGAGAACGAAGAGTAGTGAGTCTTCACACGTAGAGGTCGTGGTCGTAGTCGTAGTTGTCAGTTGTTGCTCGTGGTCGTGGTCTTCAGGGGAGTAAGGTTTGAGAATAGAGTCGGAGAGAGAGTCGAGAGTCGTGAATGTTTTTTTTTAAAAAATTAGGGCAAAATAAAGTATATATACGATGAAAAACGCGAAATACCACTCTTGCGTTTTCATTTAAAACGCGTGAGTTTATAAACGCGTTTTAGATTAAACGCGTGAATGTCATTTCTCGTCTTTCCATTAACGCGAAATGTCACCCACGTGTTTCATCTAAAACGTGTGAGTTAAAAAAAACGCGTTTTAGAGAAAAGTGCGAGAGTGATATTTCGCATTAATGAGCAATAAAGTAGGCGCGCGATGGGAAATACGGACATTTCGCAGGACAAAAAGACTCTTTTTGTAAAGTTTATCAGGCAAGATATTTTTTTGGATCGAGACCCTTTATCAAGGCCATTTCATCCATTTTCCCATATAATTGGTATAAGATAAGTGTACATGAGAGCGAAAGATATTGTACATGTCACCAACATTTAATATATATATTTGTTTGTAATCTTTAATTGTTTAAAATTTAATAAAAGTATTTAGTAATTTATTTTTCTTTATTATTAAATTATTATAAATAACATTCTAAAATTTTTAATATATTACTATATATAATTTTAAATTTATTATCAAATTCTTAATTATTAAAATGATTTAAGTCCAACTCAAATAATAAAATATTAATATTCAAGATAAATTTAATTCAAATAACTATTAATATTCAATATAGATAAAAAAAAAAATATTTAAAAATAACATTGTAATTTTGTGACTTAGTTAAATATAATTGATGGAGTTTATAATACATTTCATAATAAAATTAAATATTAAAAAAACATTTTAAAGAGAGAAAAAGAGTTTGAGTAAATATATATATATATAAATTATATATATATATATATATATATATATTTTATTAATTTAATTTATTTATTTTCCTATTATTATTACTCATTTTAAAAATAAATAAATAAATTATTTACTGTAAATATAATTAATTATAAAAACAATTAATAATTTTTATTCTCTTAAATATGTATTTATCACATATAATATATATTTAAAAATATATATATATATATATATATATATTGTTATTTAATTAATTATTATTCTTATTATTATCTAAAAAATTATTAAATAAATAAGTTCGAAATATTATTCCTGATAAACCCTAATTTGATAAATTATTAATAAAAATATATAAATATACATTTACAAATTAACAAATAAAAGAGATAAATCAATAAAATAAATAAATAAATTATTAATTAAGTCGAAGAGATAAATAATGATAGTCTCCTTCCACCATCTCATTCCCTAACGATTCCCTTTAAATATTTCGCTCGCTCCGCTCTCGCATGTGTTTTCTCTCAAAAAGACTGATCTCTGCTATAAATCACAGCGTTGGTAATGATCGATAAACCCCATAATTTTTAGATCAGAAGACTCAAATTCTGTATCTCCTAACCCCAGAAGAGCATTTTGTCTTCAGGTCGCAGATCCTCCTTAGGCTTCAATTCATCCTCCCGATCAGCATTCCAAGGAAGGAGACGATGAAGAGGTCCAGAGACGTGAGGCATCGTGAGGAAAGAAGAGAGAATCGAACAACATATGATGGAGTTTTATATCTCGGGGATGTCAAGTTCACATTTCAAGATAATCAAGCAATATACGAACAGTTTCTTGATGTCATGGTTGATTTCAAGACTCACAGAACTAACAGAACTTCCGTTATAGCTAGAGTCAAAGATTTGTTTACAGGACATCCCGACCTAATTCTAGGGTTTAATGAAAGATTAAAGATGAAAAGGGAGGAAAGAGGCTCCAGGGATCATTGTGATGATGACACACATTTCGAGCAAGGTGAAACTTCTTACGCAAATCAACCTATGAGGATGAGGAGGAGAGAAAACACAGATAATTCTGGAACACGTAAGGGTTCATCATCATCATCTGACAATAAAGATGTAACCACCCAAAAGATATCGTTGTCCAACAATGATAAGTATATAGGAAAGCCCATTCATGACCTAGATATCTCCAAATGTGAGAATGTCACTCCAAGTTACCGTCTTCTGCCTAAGGATTACCCAATTCCTTTGTGTAGTTATAGGACAGAAATCGGTAATGAAGTACTCAACGATCATTGGGTTTCTGTTTCTTCAGGAAGAGATGATTACTCTTCCAAGGACATGTGTCCAAATCCGTATAAAGAAATCCTGTTTCAATGTGAAGATGATAGATATGAAATGGATTTGTTGCTGGAGTCTGTGAATGCCACAATTTTGCTTGTTGAAGATCTTTTGGAGAAAATCAATGGCAATGGCAATGCCATTGCAGCAGATTGTCCTATAGAGCAATTTACAGCCCATAATCTAAGGTGCGTTGAACGAATATACGGCGTCCATGGTCTTGATTTCATTGATGCATTGAAGAAGAATGCACCTCTTGCTTTACCGGTTCTATTAACACGCTTGAAGCAGAAACAAGAGTAGTGGACTAGATGCCGCGTTGAATTTAACAAGGTTCCGGTTGAAAGTTTTGCTAAGAATCATTATCAAGCACTTGATCATCATAATGCTCACTTCAAGCAGCAAGACTCTAGGAATTTGAGCAAAAAAGCCTCGTTGAATGAGAACAAAGAGATCAGAGACACAACCGAAACAAAAGGACAATGATCTACTGATTGCGGTTTCTGCTGGAAATAAGACATCACTACTTCATATGAAGTTTGAATATTCTGATTTGGGCATCCATGAAGAATATATATCAGCTTGTCAAGTATTCTTGGGGTGAGGTTTGCACAAATGATGAAATGGAAAAAGTTTTGAAGATTTAAACAAATTTCTTTGAACCAATGTTTGAAGGTTCTTTTGATCTTCAGCAAACTGAGGTGGCTAAAGAAGACGTACGGAGGCTTAATTATCTGAGAGAATAAAATCTGCAAAAATGAATTCTTCAAGTGATAAAAGACCATTTAAATACGAAAAATTGTAAAAGTTTCAATAATTAATGTTATGTAGTGCTTTTATATATAGGTTTTTTATTCATAATTTTCTATCTACCCTTAAAAAATTTTGTCCAAGAATTTTAGATTTTCTGCATATTATAAAAGAAGTAATGTAATTTTTAAATATAACATATTTCACTTTTTCCTTATCTTTGATATCTATTGTGTTTAGGTTTCTCCTACTCTATCAATCTCATATCAAATTTCTTCTTCTCTAACTGCATACATATTCCAACTGTGTTGTGTTATCATAGCAGAGAGGTAGAGCACTGAGAAAAATGGCAACTTTCAGTGAACACATTGCAAGATGGTTGGTCAAAATCAAAATGTTGTTTCAAGCTTAATAGGTATGAACAAGTTAAGAATTACTATTTGTTAGCCAATATCAATCAAGAAGACCGAAATGTAGACTGGAAGGCAAAAGAAAATGAACATATTATTGATTAAGGTGGGAGTTACAAAGTCTTTCATTGGGCTATAAATCCCAATTAGTTTTACTAAATTAATAAATAGAACTTATACTTTATATATAATACAATTTAATCAACTTAAAATATTCTCTTAAAATAGTAACTCAAACTCATCAAGTTGTATAAAAGCTCAAAATTCATTTACCTTGATAACCCTTTTAAGACGAACATTTTGCAAGAACTATTAGAAGAAAGTTGAATGGTAGATAATACAAAGTTTTTGTAAAAAAAATCAACAATCTACACTTTAGTGGACATGTACTGCAATTTTATAAAATTCAGATAAAAACTAATTTCTGACAACATAACAATTAATATCTATATGTTTTGTCCGCTCTTGAAATACAAGAATTTTCGTAATATGAATGACGGTTTGATTATCACTATGTAGTGTAATGGGTAATTGAAGAACAATTATGAAATTAATAATTAGATATGAAAGCCACTTAATTTCGCAAACTGTTTACCACCAAGCTGCCTCTAATTAGTCAGATAAACAACGACTTATTTTTGTTTTCCAAGAGATAACATAATTTCCAAGCATAATATAATAACTTTATAATATATATTTTTTTGTTTATGGACATTAGCCCCAACCAGAATAAGAGAATGCCTCAAAGAGTACTAAATTGTCAAATGAAAAGAAAGTCCTAAAGAGATTTATCTCTTTTGTACACGATAAAAAACTACTCAACATTTCTAATTGGCGTCGCTAAAAATTTATTATTCTTTTTGATCAATAAAATTATGGGGATCGAAAAGTTTTATAAAATAATTAAATTAGACTTTATAGTTAAACCCTATGACTAACCTTCATATCGAATCCAATCGAGATCAGTAATTAATGTTAAGTTTAACTAGGGGTGAAAAAAATTACAGATATTATAGGTATATCGAAAATATCGTACCGTAATATATCGAAAATATCGATATTTTTGGTATACCAAAAATGTAAGGTATGGTACCGATACCAAAATTATTGGTAAAATCGTAAAGGAATGAGATTTTCAAAATTTTGGTATATCAACGTATACCGAAATAATATTTATAAATTAAAAAATATATATTATATAATACTGGTAAGGAAATAAATAAATTTGATAATAAATTAATTACATAATCATAATTTTTGAAAATCAATTCAAAATATAATTATATTGTAATATAATTCAATATATACAATCTTTAAATATTTTATTTTATAAGATATACAACTAATTTTATTTTACTATAAAGTGTTTGATTTTTTTTCAATACAGAGCTAATGAAATTTATTTTGTTGTCAAGTTCATCTAAAATACCGAATACGACTCGAAAGATAATAAGAACAACTTAAAAAAACAAAACTCCCAAACATAGTAAGAGTATATTTTGGGAACACTATGAAAATAAGACAAGAGAATTGGTTGATGGAAGAATACAACCAATCGTGTTATGCAAGTATTATTAAGTTGAGATTCCAACCGTTTCTGGAAGTACTAGTGGGTTGAAAAACCACTTATTAAAAAGGTGTAAGTTGAGTCCACTCTATGAAACAAGTAGAGCCTGTAGAGGTGATAAAGTCAAACTATATTGACGAATGAGACGATGAGGCAAGAAAGTGTTTTGATTCCACACACTTTTAACTAGAAAATTTGTGAAGTAAAATTGACCAAGTATATGATCCTCGATGAAGTGTCATTTAAAGTTGTCGAAGGAAAGGGGTTTATGAGCTTATTACATTAAGCACAACTGAGGTTCAAGGTTCCTGAAAGAAAGAAAGTTGCATGTATGATTTTTTTATTTATTCTTAGTTGAATTGGTTTTTTAAATTTAAGTGAATATATTTTTTTAGGTATCAAATGTATAATACTGATACCGTACTGAAATTAAAATATAACGAAAGTAAGGTATACCGAAATTAAGGTAAGGTAAATGTATGCCTTTTTTCTATAACGAAACTTTAGGTAAGGTGTAAGGTATGAATAAAAAATTAAGGTATACCGTACCGACCCACCCCTAGGTTTAATAAACATAAATCTTTTTAAGTTTTTTTACTTCGATTTTAAGAATAATCTTACGACAATCACATAATTTTTTATCGCAAATTAAGAAAATATAATTTTGGTGTAAAAACACAAAGAATCAAAAATTTTATAAATGAGTTTGGTACTTGGTTACGTGTGAAAAATTGTCTAGACGCTATACCACATACGTTCGTCCAGTTAGACTGTCTCTACTACTATAATTTTAGCTTTTTAAAAAATATTATTTTACACTTTTATTTTTATGCACTTTTAACAATTGTCCTACCGTACTAATCCTAGTAATAAGTTTGATTTCAATGTAGACGGTCGACCGTTTATCAAAGACACTGACTAATTTTGTAATTTCGTGATAAAATCTAGTCATGACTCTTTGATATTTGTGAGAAAGAATATACATACAAAAAGTGTACAAAATAAAAATATATTTGTGTACAAATAGACAACATGAATGGGTAATGAAAAATCATACAAATCATGGATGAAAACATGCTACAAGTGTAAAATGAATATAATTAAATGAGCAAGCATAGGCATACATCTCAACATATTAAACAAGCATAAAGAGAAGTCATAGAATAGTAAATACTTAAAATAGTAGGAAAATATACAAAGTCCATTTTCGGGTTGAAAATAATTTTGTGAGAACAAAATATATGGACCTTGTACACATGAAAAACTAGTTGTGATATATCTTGGTATGTATAGTGCTAAATGCTAATTGATTTGATACGTTTGAGAAATTGACTAATTTGAGAAAAATAGTTCCATGTCTAACCCTAACTCGAATCCCATAAAGAAATAGGGATCAAAATGGTAAACTACGTTCGAGTTTTCTTCCAAGATTACCTAGTAGGTCGACTATTATGAAATAGTCGAATTACATCGGTTTTCGACTTTTGAGGTTAGCCACATAATTTTCTCAAAATTATAAAAAATTTACGCCTTTTATATGAGCGTTTTTCTAAAAAAACGTAAAAAACAATATTATACACAAAATCTATTTTTTTTCAAGCTAATCGTCGACAAATTTTTAGTTTATAAAAAAATTGCGCTTTAACTAATCTAGGTCCAGGAGAGCCAGTTTGCGAATTAATTATTTATTTTAGCTCTACCAGTCTAGTCTTCAAGTATGATCATCTGTA
The DNA here is from genome assembly GCF_907164915.1 of Impatiens glandulifera. Lineage (NCBI taxonomy): Eukaryota > Viridiplantae > Streptophyta > Magnoliopsida > Ericales > Balsaminaceae > Impatiens > Impatiens glandulifera. The sequence goes on along the minus strand of NC_061862.1, from coordinate 44,172,342 downwards.
TTAGACCAGACATATTTATTTTATTTATTTAGATATAGAGATATGATGTTTAAATATTACAATTAAATTAATTTATGATGTTTAGGTATGGATTTTGATAGGGGACCGGGGTCCGTCTAAAGGTAGATCGCTTACACAACAACACACAACAATTGGAAGTAATCCGGTTAAAGACTGGAACCGCTTTTAACACTACACAAATTGTCACAGACTCTTGAACCGAGTTCAAGGGCAGAAATGTCTGTTTAATCTGAAGCAACGTACACGATTCAGTTTGGAAGGTATTAGAAGAAGTCGGTTAAGGTGGAGAGAAAGCCGGTTCGGTTTGAATTAAGGGAAAGTCGGTTCGGTTGGAGTGAGTAGTATTTCGGTTCGGTTAGTTAGAGTAAATAAGCTGGAAAGTAAAATGAAAGAACACAAGACAAGTTTTTATGGATGTTCGGAGTTGAAGCTCATATGTCACCCCTTCTTCTCAAACAATGAGAAGGATATTCACTAACTGAAATATTCAATACACACTCCGATCGAGTCTTATTTACTACTCGTCGGTTACACCACTCACCAATGATGTAATACTTTTACACAAGGTAAAATACACACAAAATTCTAAGCAAACTCAAGAATCTCAATGAATATTCAGGGTCGCGCGTAAAGTTCGTCTTGTTATATGATCACATTTTCTCTCTTTCTTCAACACTATTGAGCTTCTATTTATAAGAACAATATGACAACGGTCATATTTCTCTCTCTGTTGGATTGGTCATCTAAAGCCGTGCCAGTTAGAGAGGTAGCGTGCACGTTTTGCCGTTTTGAACACATGATAGACATGTATTAGCCGGCCGCCCGTGTCAGACGTTGCATGTAAGCTTGGATAATCAGTAATCATTACTTTTGCTGCATGCTTTTGATTCGGATCATTCCTCTATGTATTTCCAAGAAATACTCATTACGTCATCTTCACAGATTTCATCACTTTAAATAATTTTCCATTTGGCCTTAAGATCTTCGATATATTGATCCAGTCGGAAGTGATGCTTCATATGGTTTACATTTCAGCCGATCCGGTGAGGGGAGTCAAACCGATTTACTCAAAGTCAATCTGGTTTACTTGATTATGTCCAGATCGTTGAAACAGAAAGTCTCAATCGGTCCGGTGCGGCTTGAGCTGTACCTGCACAAGGGAGTTTGAAGCTGATTAAGTATTTTGGCCGGTTTAAACTTAACTTACTTTAATTTTTCTAACAATTTTTCTCTTTTTAATTATTTAGAATAAATATTTAAAACTTGTAAGTGTTGGCCTGTTTGAAAATTGACTTACTTAATTTTTCTAACAATTTCTCCCTTTTTGACTATTTAGAATAAATATTCAAAACTTGTAAGTGTTCGCCGTTTTGAAAATTTGTTTATGTTTTTAATAAGTGTTTGGCCGGTGTTTAGGAAGTTTTGTTTTTAAGAAGATTTTTCATCAATAATCATTTCTCCCCTTTTGATACTTTTAGCCAAAAAGTATCAAAACCAGCAAATCAGCCAAACCGTGGTAAACAGTATTTGTAAAGTAATATCTAAAGGCCGAAATTTGAAAAATATTATATATGTAAGTAGTAATGAGGAAGCCAGAAAAGAAAATGAGTTGTAAGTTCAACGATTCGGTTGTCCCCCTGTTCTTTTGCTTTAGCCTTTGCCTCTTGCTTCTCTTGCCATACTTTTATCCTCTTCTCTACATCGATGCTCTAGTTGTCTATGAAACTTGGTCTTGAGGAAGGGAAACGGTTAAAATTAAAGAAACCACCTTCCAATCTAGGCGGTCGAGGTGTAAAATTGCTGGATGAGGAATTATTGATGAAATTTTGTATATAGTCTTCCTAGGACTCCTGAGCCGGCCTCTTGCCTTGTTGAGTAGATGAGGATGGTTCCGGTCTGGCTTTGCGTTTTCTGGGATTGAGAGAAATTTTATCCTCTTCTTCTATCTCGGATATTGGCTGGGTTCGGCTATCGACCCAGGCTGCAGTCGTTTGGATATTCGTATCGGTGACATGGGTCAACAGCTCGGTTACTTGAACTTTCTTCTTCTTCTTACTCGCTTGGGCCCTTGTCATTACTCCTGGGGGAGAACGTTTCTTGATGTTAGCTGCATCGAAGTTGGATATCTCGGCTTTTCTTTTCTTGTGATTTTTTAGGCTATAAGGAAATCATTTGTTTCCAACTCTTTCAACTGGTTTTCTCTTTAGACCTCATCGACTTGGAACTTTTTAGCTGCTTCGGTATCAGATCGGATCTGGGCCTCAGTTGCCCTGGCCTTTACTTCTGCTATCTCCGCAATTTGAACAGTTAATAAATGCATCATGTGCAACATTTGGGAGGTGGTATTATCGACCTTCTCAATCTTATTTTCAACTTTTCCGATCTTGTTGTCTGATGCGGAGGCTCTCGCCTCGAGTTTTGCTTGCCATTTTTCCATTGAGTTTTCGACCGCAGCCTCAATGAGATCTTTTATTTCGTCCAAAACCGGAACAACCGTGTGAGAGGTGTGAACCAACATCGATCTTTCCAGTTGTTCCTAATTAATTGGGTCAACGTTTTCATGATTAGGATGCATGAGAGACTTACTTGATGAGGGGGAAGCCGAACGACCATCTTCCTATTGAGACACATGTTGTTTGGATGATTGACCGACTTCGATGGAGCGCGAAGTAGTCGGCATTTGGTAGCTGTCAGGTCCCGGAAACGTATAGCGTTCTGTTACGACTTGTTTCGTAAGGTATGTTTTGGGTTCAAGAATCAAGTTCTTGATCTCTAAGACCGGTGGAAATTCTACAATCAAAGGACAACGGAAGGTTTTCGATAGAGAATTTGGGGGAGGGGATTGAAGAACCAAGGGTGCGAAGAGAAATACTGTTGGTTTATACCTAAAAGTCCATAGTAAATATTAATAGATGAATAGGGCCGAAGTTCATATCTTCATTATTCCATTCATGGGTCCTTGGGGAAGAAAGATCAGCCTTATATAGGTGATGTCTTGCCCCAGAATATTCGGTTACAACAAATACTAGAAAATAACAGAATTCGGTTTGTAAAAAAAAGGAAAGAAAAACAAAATATTAATGCAACAAAACAGAAATCTGGCCCATGTGCACCATAGGACCGAGACCGGGTGCCGAGAAAGGTTGCTGGAATTATTCTACGACCGAGGCCTTGATGCTTAGGGTCTAGCATTATCTCCTCATTCAAAATTCGTCGCCCTCGACGAAAAAGACCGTGGTCTGTCGAGCCTCTAATGCGCATGCTCAATATTTCAAAGAATTCGGTCGGACTTTAGCAAGTCCAGCAAGTGTCGGAGTCTAGGACCGCATTTCTTAGAAGCCTTCGGTCTTCTTGCTCCACGACCAGTCCTTCCTTCGGCCTAGCACGCCAGGTGCAGCAAAATGGCCATTTTTCTTCCGGGCATACTCTAGAATGTCTTCAAACAACCAAGCCCAATCCTTTATCCATACCAGTAACACATGCGCAACAACATAGCCATGTCTTCCGACTACCTTCTTGGCTGGTGATCGGTTGTTGGATTGATGGGTGAGCCCTTTGATTATTTTTTGGAAATTTTCAAGATCTTCTTCCAAAACAAGTGTAACACTTTGGCATTCGTTCTTTCTATTTATTTGTACCGTGGAAGCAACATTATAATTTTCAAAGGCCTTGTGCAGCTGGTCGCCTTGTATTATGTTGGCCCGCGACCGATGGGTACCCTACTAGACCGTGAAAGTGTGCTAAATAATGACACGTTCGTCCCTTGTCTCAGGCAGCAAAAGTGGGTCATAAAAACTTGATTATTGGACGGGTTATTGAACGAGTTCTTGGACTTCTTGCTGATTAGTCGGGGCCATGAACAATCTGGATTTGCACCTATGATTGGGATCCCAATTACCATTGCAAGTATAGCGTCGGTCTTCCTTGGGATCGGTCGTCCGGTTTGTGCTCGGCCAGACCGTGTTAACAATGCATGGTTTGGGCAGCAGCGGCGTCTTGACGCTGTACAAGGGCCTGCGACCGAATCGCAGCAAGAGATCCCTCTTGAATGCATCCCACGTCAATGATACCTTTTGGTTGCGATTATGCAAATATTATTCATGCCACGCTCTTGCCTCTTTTGATAAGTGAGTGCGGACAATGTCTAGCTTTGTGGCATCATTCGTCTTGCTCTCCCTAAAGACTTGCTCGGCAAATAAGAGCCAGCCCTCCAAATCAGTCCCATCAAATTCAGGAATATTAACATTTGTGAGCCGGGTTGGAAGAAGGTTGCAAGAAGCAATATCATAGGGTCGGGTGCGGGGATCTTGGCCATTATTAAACGCACCTCTTTCAATGGTTGTCAAGCTTTTTCCAGCAGCATACATTCTGTCTATATTTTGCTGAAAGGCATTGTGCAAGGCATCCTGTTCGGTCATGTGTTGTTGCTGCAGGGCAGTATTCATGGATGCATATTGTTGGGTCAGCCCTTCGTGTAGAGTCTTAAGATCATCCATCTTTGTTGCTATCGGGTTTTTTTCATTTAAGGATCGTAGGGCTCTGATACCAAGAATTTTACGACTTGTTTCGTAAGGTATGTTTTGGGTTCAAGAATCAAGTTCTTGATCTCTAAGACCGGTGGAAATTCTACAATCAAAGGGCAACGGAATGTTTTCGATAGAGAATTTGGGGGAGGGGATAGAAGAACCAAGGGTGCGAAGAGAAATACTGTTGGTTTATACCTAATAGTCCATAGTAAATAATAATAGATGAATAGGGCCGAAGTTCATATCTTCATTATTCCATTCATGGGTCCTTGGGGAAGAAAGACCAGCCTTATATAGGTGATGTCTTGCCCCAGAATATTCGGTTACAACAAATACTAGAAAATAACAGAATTCGGTTTGTAAAACAGAAAAGGAAAGCAAAACAAAATATTAATACAACAAAATAGAAATCTGGCCCATGTGCACCATAAGACCGAGACTGGGTGCCGAGAAAGGTTGCTGGAATTATTCTACGACCGAGGCCTTGATGCTTAAGGTCTAGCACGTTACTTGGTCTCTTATACCGTTTTCTTCTCCATTTCCGATATTTCGGCTTCAATCTTATCAATGATCCCGTGCAGAGATTCTCTTGCTTTCATTTCCTTAGTACTTAGTACCATGTCTTTGGAGGCCTCCAACATTTCGGTTATTGCCCATACTTTGGCGTTCCTTTCAGCTAGCTCGCATTTGGACATAACGAGAGGAATAAATTCTGATTTGGCCAGCCGAAACACCATTTGTTCCAGGTCTACCAGTCTCAAACACTGTTCGGTTTGGGGAGGAATGTTGATCAATTTCTCGAATGGGACTTCACTTCGGATTTTCCACCAATCATAGAAAGCATAAGAGATTTCGAGAGCCCGATCCCAACCGATTTGAGAATTTTTCTTACGTGGTTTTCGGCTATATCCGGTATGGAGTGATAGGTTTGCTTTGGAGATTCGAGTGGAGTGTTGAGAGTAGTCGACTTCCCATGATCCGGATTTTGATTGTTTTCGATTTGGAGAGCATCATCCCCAACCGGACCTGTTGAACTCTTTTCGGTGGTATTACCTTCCTGAACTGGAGGATTTTCATCTACGTTTTCTTCTTCTACATTAACCAGTGTTGGAGATTCCGGTGTAGTATTAGGAATAAATGGCCCCTCAAGAGCCGATTTTGATGCATGTTCAGTTGGAAGAGGATCTTCATCACCCAGACTTGTCGTACTTCTTTCTGTATCATTGCCCCCTTGAACTGGAGGAAAATCATCCGGTATTTCTTCTTCATTGTTGGCCGTTTCTTTAATCGGATTATCTAACATGTCAGTTTCAACAGTTTGACCACCTTCTACAATTTTACTTGTCACTTCGTCATCATTTGCCCGAGTGACATCTTTCGCCATGTTTAGTACTACATCTGAAGTCCTTAACCGGACTATCTCTATCGTATCATCAACGTTTCTAGGAAGGGATTTCCTAATCTCAGGATTATGGGTAAGAGTATGTGTATAAACCTTTTCAGCAGATTTGACGGCTCGGCTCCCAAATGATTCGGCCTGCCTTGAGGAAAGAACTGTTTCGGCTACTTCCTTATCTTTTACTGGTGAAGAGGATGGGACTTGAATTGGAACCACCACATTAAGTGGAATTGCTTTAATGACCAAGTCGGATGGCTTGGGAGATGGTGTCTTTTCGGAATCACGAGACCCGCTTGCCATTTTTCTTCTCAACCGACTTTCTTTTCTTAGCTGCTTTCTTGATTTTCGTGGCCTTTGACTGCGATTTCCTTGTCTTTAGGCTCAACCTCTTTGGAACCTTTGTCTTTTGGGACATTCGGTTCGGCCTCGTTAGTAGCCTTAGCCCTTAGAGCTCTCTCCTTAGGCGATTTTTCAGTCATGGCCTTGATATTCTCAACGTTCATAATTTTAGAGTTTGATAGGGGTGTACCTTCTCCGATTGAGATCTGTAAATGACGAAGAATTTTCCCGATCGGCATGGAGTAGGCTTGAACCTGATCTTTTGTTCCTGCAACCACTTCACACAGTTGCTCGAAAAGCACACCGACTCAGTCGATTTTGTCGCCTCGAACTATTCCGATCATCATTTCAAACTTCAACCGAGTTAGATTGTCAAAATTTCCTCCTTTTCCCTGTAGAGATTTGGAGATAATATCTAGTAGCCACCAGAACTCTGGCTTCAATTTGTTTTTCTTGTTGGTGTGGTCCACCAAGTCAGCCGGATTATTTGATATAGCCTGCTAAGCCACCGCAGCGTCGGCTTCAGATAAACCGGTCTAGAAATCCGGTCCTTCACTAGGCAGTCCAAGAGCCGCAACTAATATTTCTTCATTGATGTCGAAAGTTATGTCGCATACAGTGGTAGATATAACCATCTTCTTCACACTTTCTTGGCTGAAGAATTCCAGAACTTCATCTTGATGAAGAACAAACGGACCATTCAGGAAATCCTCTAAACCAGAGTCTTTTATGGATCCGATAAAGGTCTTGTAGTCGCTGGTTCAGTTCTCCTCAATATCTTTGAAGTCGATCTGCAAAATATGGGTAAATAGTGCGTTATCACGTCCCATGGTGGATTGGAAGATATAATAAGATAATTTGAGAGATATAAGCGATAATGTTTTGAGATTTTTTTTAGAGAGAGAAGGTGTAAAAGGATGAATGATCCATTTTCTCTATTTATATAGGATGCGGTTTCTTGGTGGTTAAGAAACTAAACCGTCACGTCGTTCTTGGTTTTTGGCGCCAAATTTTCCCTCCAAAAGTTACTGCGGTAACTGTTGGCGGTAATTTTGGGTGGTAAATTGGGGCAGTAAACCAGGGGCGGTAAACCAGGAGCGTGAGGCTATTTCGGTTAATTTTGAATTTGATTTTTGATGCTAGCCGAGATTAGATGTTAGCCAGTTTTGAGGTTAAACGAAGTTTGAGGATAACTTTGAAGATTTTTTTTAGCCGAGTTTTGAGATATCGTGTTTTCAAACTTTCATTTTTATAGAATGGTCAACCGGTCGTACAACAAAAAGAGCGAGATGACCGGAAGTTGAAGAATACAATTAAAACATGAATTTTTAATTATAGATAGTTACCTTCTTCCATTCTCAAGATTCATTCCTCCAAGGTGTAGCCGGTCCGGTGTTCGATTCTTTCAGTCTAGCTTTCCAACATGTCTTCGGTCATGGTGTTAGTCGGCCCTACCAGAACTCCTGGTCTGAGATTGGGGATGATGGAACAGATATATCGGCTGATTTGAGCAGCAAAATCGATTCTTCTTCTGGGGGCCGTGATGTTATTTTACAAATTTTTGAAGAGAAAAGTGACCCAATTTATGGGTGAGTATTTTGTAAGTGAGATCATGAGTTCGTACACTTGCCGCGTGTAGTATTGATTCGGCATGTGTCCTAGGATTGACCGATGGATGAGGTCCTGGAAGATTTGAAAGTGAGGAGCCAAATCATCTTTCAGACCGTGGCATTCAACCGGAGAAAATGAGTGAGTAACGCTCATTTGCTTGAATGATGGGAGTAGAGAAGTCCGAGAATCCTTCGGATGGAAGATCGAAGAAATCCGCGAATGACTCTTTAGTGAGCCGGTAGAGGTCGTAGTCGATGTAAGTAGTAATGCTATCATCACTTCTCACTTCTGCATTGTTGAAGAACTCGATTACCTCCGCCTCGAGGATGGAGTCTGAGCCTTCAAGGAAGGTTTGCAAGCCGGATTCAACTAGTGGTCGGATAAGAACATCTTTGAATCTAGAGTTGAGAGTAGATTCAAAATCAATGATGATTGAGGTTCGAAGTTGGACATTCATCTTGAGGGATTTGAAAGGAGACGAAGTTCGCGATATTTAGCGAGAGAGAGATGATCAAATTGTGATTTGCTTTAAGAGATGATGAGTTCCTTATATAGTGGGGACGGTTACGAAGCATTTAATGAGGATGTTTCAAAAATCTAATCGTTTATGTATTGTCAATATTTTCATTAAATGTTTGGTATCTTTTCAAGGGAATAATTTTGGGAGGGTACGATGTAGACTGACCAGCCTATCTGGACTAGTCACGTCTTTTGAGAGATGAGCATGTCTGTTCCCAATGTTGATTTGAAAATATTCGGTTTTTGGACGATTTTTCGGCTTGAGTATTTTCGGCAGCTTCTCCCTGAGAAGATGCCGAATTTGCATTTATTTTTATTTTTTTTAGAAGTTTAAGGTTTTAATTCATAATATTGAGCCGAAAGCGAAAAGATGTTTGTAATTAAAGATATGGTACCGAGCCGATAGTACAACAAAATTATCGGTTCGGCGGTTGATTAAAGAGTAAACGATAAAGAAACATCATTCATTGGTTAAATAATAGAAGATTTAGCAATGGGACGGCCCGACGGTTGGAGTCTTTTTGGCCTTTTCCCATCTATCGATCTGTTCTTGAATCCTCTCCTTTGTCAGCAACTAGTTTGGGTGGAGAGTGATGCCCGAACCATGATAATTGTTGAAGTGGTTAAACAGGCCGCTCAGTTGTGGAGCGTAGCCGATTTTCTTGGAGATGATCAACTCCTTCAAGTTGTCGAAGATGATCCTGGACCAGTTCACCCGAGTTCCTTCGGTGATGGAAGCCATCATCTCGAAGATACGTTGGGTGTAGGATTGGAACTTTTATCTGGCCAGGATGGACTTACTCCGAATTTTGCTTAGAACTTGGTATTCATTGGCGAGCAGACTCTTGGGTCCCCAGGTGTTAACCGGAGTCATAGAGCCGGAAAAATGGTGTCTCATCTCATTGATGAACACTAGAGAGTATGTGAGATCTGTAACTCCGTCAGTTGGCAGCTCGCAAAAGGTTGCGAAGTCTGTTATACTAAATAGAAACGATTTTCCATGAACTTGGGCAAAGATGATATCTCGATGTATCACCCTTGCTGTATCAAAGAATTCATTGACTACATTGTAGTCAATGGCGTAACGGTTTTCCAGGAATTTCCTTAAACCAGAATGTTCAATGGAACGGAAAATGCATTGGACTTCATTGTCCTCGCATTGGGCCACCGATTCAAAATCGGCTAGAAGGATTTTCTTAGAGAGATGGGCAGACATTTTGATTGAGTGTTCTTGATGAATAGTGTTTTTGAGGTAGGATTGAAAGATGTGTTTAAATAGTCAATGAATTGTTGGTGTGCTTAATGATGTCATCGGATAGTTATTATGGAGTTAACTTGTTTAGGTGTACAATGGTTAGTTCCAATAAAGAAGTAATGATGGATAAGGATTTTCCATTATGAAAATAAATATTTGGAAGGAATGTTAGTCTTCCTCTTTTAGTGATAGACATGTGTCTTCATTTTAATTGAGGTATAAACTGTTTTATGTTTCATAGGTTTAATCATCAAGGTGTGCGTGAAAACAGCGGTCAGCTGTCCCAAGTTATCCGGAAAAAATCACTTATCGAAATTATGATGCATCTTATCGGTTAGTTTTCCATGACTAGTTTTATCGAGATGGCTTATTCTGGTGTGAAGAAATGTCGAACTAAGCCGGTATTTGTTCAGTTTAGGGAACAACCCGTCTGTTTTACCCGAGTTATTTGAACCGCCCGACTTATTTACATGTAATTTGGTAATGTGAATTGCCAAGCTTAACCAGAGACATCTTTCCGGTTAGCATCCCTGAGTGTTTAATTTCCTATTAAAGTATCCGAGCTGGTTTTTCTAAACATTCCCCGAGTCATGGCTTTGAGAAGCGTGAGCTTCTCCCTAAGCTCATGCCCCGGTTTTTCATAAAGGTTTAGATCTTTGAAAGCATGCAATAACATTTAAGGTATAAGTAGTTTACTGTCAGTAAGTCCCAAAATATTTCTGAAATGAGAGAACTTAACTTCCTGTAGCGGCTTGGTGAAGATGTCAACCACTTGTTGTTCGGTTAAGACATACTTCAGCCGAATGTGTTTCTGCTGAACGTGTTCCCGAATGAAGTAGTGTCTGATATCAATATACTTCGTTCTCGAGTGCAACATCGGACTGTATGTAATCGCTATTGCACTGATGTTGTCACAAAAGATTGGAGACTCTTCAGCAATTATACCGAAGTCCCTTAGTTGCTGTTAAATCCATAAGAGTTGAGCACAATAGCTTCCGGCTGCTAGGTACTCCGCCTCTGCGGTTGAGGTGGCAACTCGGGTTTTCTTTTTGCTATACCAAGAGACGAGCCGGTCTCCCAGAAACTGGCATGTCCCGCTTGTGCTTTTTCGCTCAATTTTGCAGCCTGCATAGTCTACATCAGAGTAGTTTATTAGATTAAAACTTGAGTGTTTTTGGTACCATATTCCCACGTCTTGAGTTCCTTTCATATATTTTAAAATTCTCTTAGCCGCGGTATAGTGTGATTGTTTTGGATTGACTTGAAATCTTCCGCATACTCCGACCGCGAACATGATGTCTGGTCGGCTGGCTGTTAGATAGAGGAGTGAGCCGATAATTCCTCGGTAGGCTGTTATATCTACCCTTTGTCCGTCTTCATCTTTGCCCAGTTTTACGGATGAGCTCATTTGGGTAGCCGCTTCGGTACAAATGTCCATTACAAATTTCTTAAGCAGTTCGGCTGTGTATTTAGGCTGGCTAATGAACGTTCTAGTGTCAATTTGCCGAACCTGGAGACCTAGGAAGAAACTTAGTTCCCCCATCATACTCATCTCAAATCTGTTACATAATTTTGGATCGGTTGAGCCGAAAATAATATCATCCACATATATTTGAACAAGTAAAATGTGTTCTTTTTTCTCAAATTTGAAGAGTGTTTTGTCAACTGAATCTATTGTAAAGTTGTGATCAAATAATAATTTCTTTAAAGTATCGTACCAGGCTCTTGGAGACTGTTTTAAAACATAAAGGGCTTTATCCAGCCGATATACATGACTTAGTTCCGGATTTTTAAAGCCGAAGGTTGTTCAACATACACTTCTTCATTTAGTTTACCGTTTAAAAAAGCAATTTTGACATCCATTTGGAAAACTTTAAAATTTTTGAAAGCCGCAAATACCAAAAATATTCTCTTCAAGTCTAGCCACATGAGCAAATGATTCTTCAAAATCAATACCTTCTTCCTGCTTGTATCCTTGAGCCACTAGCCTGACTTTGTTCCTCGTAACCAAACCGTCTTCATTGAGTTTATTTCTGAACATCCATCTTGTTCCTATGACCGAGTGCTGTTTTGGTCTTGGAACTAGGTTCCAGACTTTATTTCTCTCAAATTGGTTTAACTCCTCTTGCATTGTTAAAATCCAATCAGGATCTAGTAGTGCTTCATCCACCTTTTTCGGCTCAATTTGTGATATGAAGGCTGAGTTTTCATATATTCTTCCAAATTTTGTTGCCTAGTTCGGACGGGTGATGAAAGGTTACCTATTACAAGTTCAAGAGGATTATTTCTATTCCTTCTGAGGTTTATTCTGGTAGTGTCTTTAAAACGTCCGGTTAACTGATCAAGGTTAGACGGATCAGTAGGCTGAACAGAGTCAGACCGACCAATTTCCTACGGTAAAGAAGCTTGATCAGGCTAAATCTCAGCATTAACCGGTTGATCATTGACAAATCGTCTATAGACCGGAACCTCATCTTCATCATCAGAATAGATATTGAATTTTTTCATTCTGTTGTGAAGGTCAAAGGGTACTGCAGTGTTACGTTTAATCGATTCATCAAAAACAACATGAGTAACCCAACATGAGGCTGTGTTTTTTCAACTGTTAACGTTCTAGTATTATAAATTCTATATGTCTTACTAACGGCTGAGTAACCCAACATTATTCCTTCATCGGATTTAGCATCAAACGCGGTCAAATAACTTTTGCCGTTGATGTGAACATAACACTTACAACCAAAGATTCTAAGATACCGGATGTTAGGAACTTTGTCATGGTATATTTCAAATGGATTTTTAGTAAGCTGTTTAGTAATTAAAGATCAATTTTGAGTATAACACGCAGTATTGATAGCTTCAGCCCAAAATTTTTGAGCAATACCCGAATCGGCTATCATGGACCTTGCGGCTTCCTTGAGAGTTTGGTTTCTTCTCTCAGCCAGACCGTTTTGTTGAGGTGTTTTGGCACTAGACAACTCGTTCCTAATACCAGAATCATCAAGAAAAGTAGTTAAAGTACTGTTTGTGAATTCGGTTCCTCTATCACTTCTAATTTTGTTAATTCGGATAGATTTCTCATTTTGTATTCTTAAAAGTAATTTGATCAGGTTCGGTGTAGCTTGATTTTTAGAAGCTAAAAATGTTACCCAAGTGAATCTAGAGTAATCATCAACAACTAACATGGTATAGTGCATGCCTCTTAGGCTTGTTACCCTAACCGATTCAAACAAGTCCATATGCAGTAGTTCTAAGCATCGTTCAGATTGAAACATTCATTTGATTTTAAAAGATGATTTTATTTGTTTTCCCATTTGACATGCATCGCATATTTTATCTTTGGAAAATTTTATGTTTGGAAAGCCATGAACTAATTCCTTGGAGCATATGAAGTTTAAGGTTTTGAAATTTAGATGGTTTAGCCGTTTGTGCCAGAGTCAATTCAGATCGTTCCTAGCTATCATGCAAACCAGGTTCTCGGTTTTAGTTTTCCAGTCCACTTTGTAAATGTTTCCTATCCTATTTCCGGTTAAAAGTGTATCATCCTGATGATTTTTAACTAAACATGCATTCTTATGAAATTCAACCGTGTACCCTATGTCACACATTTGACTGATACTTAATTAGTTAAAATGTAAGTTTTCTACTAGAAGCACGTTGTTTATAGACAGGTTACCATGGACAATCTTACCCTTGCCCACGGCTCTACCTTTTGAATTGTCGCCGAAAGTTATCATTGCTCTAGCTTTGTAGATAATATCAGCAAGTAGTCCATTGTTTCCAGTCATATGTCTCGAATACCCGCTGTCCATGTACCATTCTGAGTTTCTTAACTGCTTGCTCCTCCTGACCTGCAAAAAATAAATATTTACGTTTTTCTGGTACCCACATTCAGTTGGGTCTGTGGTTGATTATCCCCTTAGGGATCCAAACTTTAATAAGTCAGATAACTTTTCCAGTAATAGTTCTAATTGTTTTAACTGTACTTGGCTTCACATCTTTCTGTCTGCCTAAGAGTGCCTTATTTTGTAGTGGTGGTGACTGTTGATTAGTTCTCTATGAGTGTGTATCGGTTTGTTTACTTGCTAGCCAGTTGGCTTTCCTTCTCTCAGGATGAAGCCATTTTTCCGAGTCGGTTGGACCTACATATTTTATTTCTTTTTTCGGTTTTGAGTCACGTTCTGCCTCATTGTCGGTTAAAGAGCTCTTGACAAATCTTATAAAGAGAAGATTTTATTTTGTGAGTTTCATCCCGTTGGAATAGTTCTGGTTGGCGGATTTGTTGTTTTTGTATCCAAGACCAAATTTGCATTTGGGATGTCGTTGATAATTAGACATCTAGCTCACCACTTCACTAGATCTTTTCCAGGAAGCCGTGACATATTTGATTCTCTCGTTTTCTTCGGTTAACGATTGAAATGTCTCTTTGAGCTTCTCATTCTCAAAGGATAGTTCAACCGGTATATATACCAGCGGTGCCACTTGACTCTCCGATTTCGTAGTTCGACCGAGTCGGTATAAGGACAGACAAGTTTCTGAACTCAACGACCATGTCGTTGAGTGCAGTAACTAAGTCTTCTTTAGTAAATTCTTCTAAGGAAAAGTCGAATACCATTTTCTTCATTTTCTATGAAGCACATGACTCTTTCTTCGTCATTTTCGGTGTCAGAGTAGGCTCAATCGCTTCCACCGTTAGATGCTATGAGTGTCTTCTGAATCTATTTTCCTTTACTGGCATCGGTTCGCTGCCTGTCATTTCTTTGATATTCATTTCTCTGGTTGTCATTTCTCTGGTAGTTGTTTTCCGGCTTTCGGTCGTCTTGTCTTGGTCTTCTACATTCTGACCTGTAATGACCAAAACCATCACAGTTAAAACATCTTACCTTGGATTTGTCGGCGTAATTATAGTTGTAGTTGTTGTTAGATGGTTGATTCTTCTTCAAGAATATTCCGAATTTATGTGCTAGCATGGCCATCACGTCTTCACTGATTTGATCAGCGCTTTAACAGGAACCGGAGCGACTGATATAGAAACCACTAGTTCCACCGTCGTTACCAGAGCTTTGGTTGCGGTTGATGTTGTTGTTTCATCTTCGATCTGATACTTCATCTCGAATTCATAAGCTTTCAAGTCCTCAAACACGTCGTGCAACTTCATCTACCTGAGGTTTGCTTGATTCCCTCATCAACATGGTTTTTATGTCCCATGCACTTGGTTGATATCACAATGCTTTTACAATGATCACCCAATTTTCATATCTTTTCCGAGTGTGTACAGCTCGTTGACCACGCTTGTGAACCGATCGCTAAACTCCTTCATGTTCTCTCCCGGCTTCATCTTGATGTTCTCATATTTTTGAGTTGCCACCAAGATTTTATTCTCCTTAGTTCTTTCGTTTCCCTCATGGATCTGAATGAGAGTTTCCCATGCTTCCTCTGTACTTTGACAATCTCTGATTTTGTTGAACGTATTGTCGTCCACAGCTTTGAAGATGTGTCTCATGCAATGATTATCCAAGTTACTTCTTCTCCTATCTCCAGCCGTCCATACTCCTTTCTCCTTCTCAATCTTTATTGGGCCTTCCTTTAGGATGGTGTTCATTTCATCATCCAACGCGATCAGATGTAAATACATCTAAACCTTCCAGCCATTAAACGCTCTTAACACTACACAGATTGTCACAGACTCTTGAACCGAGTTCAAGGGCGGAAATGTCTATTTCAATCTAAAGCAACGTATACGATTCGATTTGGAACGTATTAGAAGAAGTCGGTTAAGGTGGAGAGAAAGCCGGTTCAATTTGAATTAAGGAAAAACCAATTCGGTTGGAGTGAGTAGTATTTCGGTTCGGTTAGTTAGAGTAAATAAGCTAGAAAGTAAAATGAAAGAACACAAGACAAGTTTTTATGGATGTTCGGAGTTGAAGCTCCTACGTCATCCCTTCTTCTCAAACAATGAGAAGGATATTCACTAATTGGAATATTCAATACACACTCCGATCGAGTCTTATTTACTGCTCGTCGGTTACACCACTCACAAATGATGTAATACTTTTACACAAGGTAAAATACACACAGAATTCTAAGCAAACTCAAGAATCTCAATGAATATTCAGGGTTGCGCGTAAAGTTCGTCTTTTTATATGATCACATTGTTCTCTCTTTCTTCAGCATTGTTGAGCTTCTATTTATAAGAACAATATGACAACGGTCATATTTCTCTCTCTCTGTTGGATTGGTCATCTGAAGCCGTGCCGGTCAGAGTTATGTAGCGTGCACGTTTTTCCGTTGTGGACACATGGCAGACATGTATTAGTCGGCCGCCCGTGTCAAACGTTGCTTGTAAGCTTGGATAAACAATAATCATTTCTTTCGCTGCATGCTTCTGATTCGGATCCTTCCTCTGTGCATTTCCAAGAAATATTCATTACGTCATCTTCACAGATTTCATCACTTTGAATAATTTTCTCGTTGACCTTAAGATCTTCGATATATTGAGCCAGCCGGAAGTGATGCTTCATATGGTTTATATTTCAACCGATCCGGTGAGGGGAGTCAAACTTGTTCACTCGAAGTCAATCCGGTTTACTTGATTATGTACGGATCGTTGAAACAGAAAGTCTCAACCGGTCCGGTGCGGCTTGACTTGTACCTGCACAAGAGAGCTTGAAGCTGATTAAGTACTTTGGCCGGTTTAAACTTAACTTACTTTAATTTTTCTAACAAATTTTAGTCTCTAGGTAAGTTGCCATATTTATTGTGAAATAAATCTTATGAGGTTCTTACATTTATGAACATAATAGTCATATTTATTTCATAATAAATATAAAAAAAATAGTGTAGTTTTATATGGTATAAAAAAATTGTCACAAACCCAAATTTTTGTAATGTTTACATAATTTTAGGAGATTATTTATTATCTATATGTATAATAATGCTTAATTTTCAAAGTGTCCGGATTACCGGATCGAGAGTTGTGGTTAATTTTGATATATATGTGAGAGTAAATTGAAACTTGGGTTGGATTGTGGGTTGACCCGCCTATAAACTTAAAACGGTTAAAAATAAAATTAAAAATGCAATAGGTATGTTTCAAACTCGCAATCTTATAAAATAAGTACAACCCTTAACCAACTAGGCTAATAAAACTTTACATTTTAAATTCAACACCAAATTTGATTAACGCGGGACGTTTTAACCATATAAGTTGAACTTTTTAACTAACCAATATATATATATAATGATGATTAATTTTCAAAGTGTCTGGATTCTCGAGTCGAGAGTTGTGGTTAATTTAGATATATATGTGAGAGTAATTGATACTTGGGTCAGATTATGGGTTGACCCGCCCATAAACGGTTAAAAATAAAATTAAAAATGTTATATGTATATTTCGAACTCGCAACCTAATAAAACAAATATAACCTTTTAACTAACTAGGCTAATAAAACTTTATATTTTAAATTCAACATCAAATTTGATGAACGCGGAACGTTTTAAAAATATAAGTTCAACTTTTTATCTAACTATTATATATATATATATAATTAGTTATGCTTCATTTTCAAAGTATCCGAATGGGTGAGTATAAATTCTACTTTTTAACTAACTAATATATATATATATATATATATAAAAGGACGGATACAGGAATTTATATTGGGGTGGACTTAAATTTTGTGTAATAAATTATATATCAAAAGAAGACGTTATACTATAATACTTAAATAAGTTAAACTTTACCGGATTTTAAAACATAAAATTCATCTATAATAAAATATATATTTACATCCTTAAATAAATCTCGTTCAATATAAAGTGTTAAAAAGTCGACAAAAATTTCGTCAATGTTTGCTTCGTAGTAGTAAAAGTTGTAACGTTATGTTTGCTTCGTAGTAGTAAAAGTTGTAACGTTAAAACTAAATAAATATTTTATTAAATAGTTATAGTAAAAATTATAAAAAAAAATAAAAAAAAAGAATTAGATAATATTAACTTGTAATATTAATCCAACAACCAGTTATAAATATAATATAGTTAACCAATACATAAATTAAGAAGATAGATATTAGAGAAGAGAATTAGAAAAAAAATAATAATATTCTATTTCTATTCAAATTAGAAAAATTAATATAAAAAATTTAAATGAAAATAATTAAATGATAAAAAGTTAGTATTATATTAAATTAATGAAATAAAATTATGTCTAAACAAATTCCAAATAAAATGAGAGGGTAATTCATGATATGAAATTAAGCTTATTATTATTATTATTATTATTATTATTATTATATATATATATAAAAGTTATATAAGTAAGGTCTATATTGTATGCACATAACATAGGAAAGGAATGAGATTATGAAGGGAGCTTGGAATTTTTATATAAAAAGTTAATGGGTGTCGGGGTGGGCTTAAGTCCACCTCAGCTCTGGTACGTTAGGTCTCTATAAAATGAATGATGTTTAATTAGCGGTAGTTAATTTGGATAAATATGTGAAAGTAAATTAAAAATTTAATATAAAATTTATATTAATTGATTATCTTTATTTTTTTTTCTAAGTTTTATAAAATTTAATATATTAGATTTGAAATTTTATATTTCATTTATTATTGACTAAATATTTATATAATTAATTTTTGTCAATTGAAATTATATATTTACACAATATTATTTGTAAAAATATATATATTTAAATATGATTAATAATGATATTGAAAATAGAATTTTTTTTACAGAAAAAGCATACATGTTAATGTTACCAATCAAATATACGCATTATTTAATAAAGTTAAGTTGTCGAAAAATAATGTTACAAAATAATGTCCTTTTATAATTGATATATTAAATGATAATGATAAGTAAATACTAAAAAAATAAAATATTTATATCTCCTCCAATTACACTATCACTACAACAAAACCTGTTTTTGGTGACACATAATTGTCAACGCATATTAAACGTTAGTAAAAGTCTACCAAAAAAATAGTTTTGCCCACCTTTAATATCTACTACCACCTTTATAAATTTTATTTTATTAATATTTTTAAAAATCCATATAAACAAATAAATTATATAACATTTCAATTTAATATATTTTATGTTTTATTTTATACTTTTTTTTATACATTTTAAAAAATTTTGTTTAACAATATAATTCGATTAACTAATGAAATAAAATTGTATATTATTTTTATCTTAAAACTTAAATTATTTATATTTTAAATGAATTAAATATTAATTTATTATTAATATTAAATTAATTAAATATAATTATTTTTTAAAATAAAAAATGTGAAGTTAAAATATTGATAATATAAAAGCAAATAAAATAAATTTAAGAATAAACAAATTTTGGTTAATTAAATAAATTGGGGTCAATTATCATCTGTTTATATATCTTCCTTCGGGAAGAATTCAGAGAGAGAAAAGAGTAAGGAGATCACTGGGGCCAAGTGGAGAGATAATCTCTCTTTTGAAGTACCTTTTTCACGTTTTGAGATCTCCTAGTTCGTTATATGAGGATTTGAATCTATCTTCATCGTCTTTAATTTCAACTATATTTCAATACAATTGTTTGTTCGCGAATACGCTTCATTTCCTCTACAATTGTTTATGATTCATTCTTCTTTGTCTTTTAAGATCCAATTTCAATTTCGGACTTGGCTCAATTCCTCACCTTTCGACTATGAATTGTATGGTTTCTTCATATCCTTCAACTTTCATTTTTTTACCATGTTTGTGGCTTAATCTTGTTGCTGCTCTGGCATACCTTAGTCATATATCTTATATTTTTTATGTTATTTGTTTCAGTTTTATCATATCTAGTTACGGTAATAGTGATTTAGTGAGAAAACCCTTTGTTATGGAGTTGTATCATGATTCATGACCTCTTTCAGATTTACAGTTTCTATTGTAGCAACAATTTGAAATTTTCAGTATGTCTTCACATCTTTTGTCTAGTCAATCACAACCTGAAATTAGATAAAGACCATACAAGACATTTCTTTGAAGCACACACAATTCAATACCCTTTCCTAACAGTAAGAAACTGAATTGTTAGTAAGGATTTTGCTTATTTAACCAGAATATACCATCTTATACAAATATTTTTTTTTCAAATTTGTCACAGAAAATGGATGATCAATTCTGTCTTAGTATATAATTGTTGTTCTTGCTTTAAGTAGAGTTCCTAAATCTTGATATACAAATTCTAGTTGATCGACTAAACTATGAATGGTTTTATACCTAAATCAAGTTTCCAATTCGATACATACCTTGGATTAGCGGTGGTCGTGAATCGTGCTTGTTCAGTTATTTGTCTAAATATCAACCCATACCCTATATCAAAAGGGCCAGTATGTCAATTTTTGGATATCTGACACTATAATTTAAATAAAATTTAGAACAAATACACCAATAAAATCTACACAATTTCTTATTCCTTCCCAACATTAATATACTTGGGACATATTGGTCAAAATATGACTTGTCTTATATTAATGTATTTTGACTACAGAGAGTAGTAAAAAATAAAGATTGAACATGATGATAAGACTAGAGTCGAGGCTTCACTAGAAGGTCCCATTTTATGCATTACAACTATGACTTCTTTGGAAGTGCAGCCACCATGAACATGTGCTCAGAATATCACAAAGATGAGATATTAAATTCTTTTGTGTTCAGCAGCGACACATTCATGAAATAAGGACAAGTAGAAGAAAATTAATGTTGTTTGTCGGAACTCTTGTTAGGCCTATCATCTATTTACAAACACACACAAACAAGCCCTAACTCAACAATGGAGACTGGAGTGTGGCACATCCCGATTAGAGATCGAGAAGGAGGAGAGAAATAAGAGAATTTGATCATATGGTGGTTATTGTTATTGGGGATCTGAACTGCAACATTCAGATCACATCGACTTGTTCATCATCGTCTAATTTTGAGCTCATTTTCTCCTTCACGGCGGGCGGGTATTATTTATGATTTTTTCTCTATCATGATTAATAATTAATCTCTTACAAATTTTTGCTGTTATATTATCCATTTGACAACTAATTTGTGATTCTATTTCTATTGATGTTTTTATCTGTTCTGGAGTGTAATGTGCTCTTAGTCTTAGTCATTCTCCATGTGAAAGTCTATTCAACTAGTTACATGTTTCTTCTTCAGAATTTTTGTCTTTCCAATGATGTCTCACTAGTACTCAAATGATGGTCACTTCATTTCTAAGTTTAGGGTTATAACTTTTACAATTGTTTATGATTCATTCTTTTTCATGTCTTTTAAGATCCAATTTCAATTTCGGAATTGGCTCAATTTCTCACCTTTCGACTATAAATTGTATGGTTTCTTCATATCCTTCGACTTTGATTTTTCTACCATGTTTGTGGCTTAATCTTGTTGCTGCTCTGGCATACCTTAGTCATATATCTTCTATTTTTATGTTATTTGTTTCAGTTTTATCATATCTAGTTACGGTAATAGTGATTTAGTGAGAAAATCCTTTGTTATGGAGTTGTATCATGATTCATGACCTCTTTCAGATTTACTGTTTCTATTGTAGAAACAATTTGAAATTTTCAGTATGTCATCACATCTTTTCTCTAGTCAATCACAGCCTGAAATTAGATAAAGACCATACAAGGCATTTCTTTGAAGCACACACAATTCAACACCCTTTCCTAACAGTAAGAAACTGATAGTAAGGATTTTGCTTATTTAACCTGAATATACCATCTTATACAAATATTTTTTTTTCAAATTTGTCACAGAAAATGGATGATCAATTATGTCTTAGTATATAATTGTTGTTCCTGCTTTAAGTAGAGTTCCTAAATCTTGATATACAAATTCCAGTTGATTGACTAAACTATGAATGGTTTTATACCTGAATGAAGTTTCCAATTCGATACATACCTTGGATTAGGGTGGTCGTGGATCGTGCTTGTTCAGTTATTTGGATAAATATCAACCCATACCCTATATCAAAGGGCCGGTATGTCAATTTTTGGATATCTGACACTATAATTTAAATAAAATTTAGAACAAATATACCAATAAAATCTACACAATTTCTTATTCCTTCCCAACATTAATATACTTGGGACATATTGGTCAAAATATGAATTGTCTTATATTTATGTATTTTGACTACAGAGAGTAGTAAAAAATAAAGATTGAACATGATCATAAGACTAGAGTCGAGGCTTCACTAGAAGGTCCCATTTTATGCATTACAACTATGGCTTCTTTGGAAGTGCAGCCACCATGAACATGTGCTCAGAATGTCACAAAGATGAGATATTAAATTCTTTTGTGTTCAGCAGCGACACATTCATGAAATAAGCACAAGTAGAAGCAAATTAATGTTGTTTGATGGAACGCTTGTTAGGTCTATCGTCTATTTACAAACACACACAAACAAGCCCTAACTCAACAATGGAGACTGGAGTGTGGCACCTCCCGATTAGAGATCGAGAAGGAGAGGAGATATAAGAGAATTTGATCATATGGTGGTTATTGTTGTTGGGGATCTGAACTGCAACATTTAGATCACATCGACTTGTTCATCATCGTCTAATTTTGAGCTCATTTTCTCCTTCACGACCGGCGGGTATTATTTATGATTTTTTCTCTATCATGATTAATAATTAATCTCTTACAACTTTTTGCTGTTATATTATCCATTTGACAACTAATTTGTGATTCTATTTCTATTGATGTTTTTATTTGTTCTGGAGTGTAATGTGCTCTTAGTCTTAGTCATTCTCCATGTGAAAATCTATTCAACCGGTTACATGTTTCTTCTTCAGAATTTTTGTCTTTCCAGTGATGTCTCACTAGTACTCAAATGATGGTCACTTGATTTTAATGTGATGGCATTGTACATACTAATAATTTTCACATATACGAACACAGACAAAATATGATTTCAGCGATTAACTTTTAGAGTAACTTTCTTTGGCTGCAATTCACATGCATGTAAATTAAATGTTAGAACTATGTTGAAATATTTGATCATTCACCTTCTTTGAATGTTAAAGTTAGAAGTCGTTTAGAACTTCATATTACTCCACCACTGAATCATACAGTACTTTGTAATAAGCTGTCTTAACATACAGAAACAGAAAAAAGACATTTTATTAATCAATGTATATGATTAAGTTCAACTTTATAATTTAAAACCACTTTAGGTTCTCAGCGTTAGCTATGATTGCATTTAAATTGATTTTAGATGCTACTGATACTCTAACTCCAAAGAACTTAATGTTTCTAATCTCTCCAATTTTTTCTCGACCTAGGGACACACAAAAGTGAAAAAAATATGTATTCCTTATTTATTCTAACAAAGAAGAAGAAGCCAAACATACCTTAGGAGACATGATAGAAGGGGTAAATATGACTAGGAACACTAGCATGCTCAGTCAACCTTCTAATATTGTCTATCGAAGAAATCTCAAAGGCTTCCTGAACCTCTTTTTTATCAGTATGAATTATTAAATTTTCCATATAACAACAGATTATATCATATTGTGCAACAAACAAACTGAAATTAGTTTTTGAACAAGATAAAGCTTGCTTAAAATTGAAAAAGTATTTTGATGTAAGAGTACATTAAGAAGTTGAGAAGTTGAGGTGATGACAAAAATCCTTAAATATTTTAATATAATGGCAATATTGAACATTTGACATATCCACCACATAAAACAGGTCTATTAACAAGCAAGACAAAAATCTTACCGGGTACATTGGTAGAGTCAAAGGTGTACCACTTGAATAGCCATTTACGGGTAATGTTTCTATTTTACCTTCTTCTATTCAAATGTTTATATGCATTTTCAATTTGTATAACTTTCACCCTATTCTATGCTCTCGTCATTGACCTTGGTGACAAAAGCATTGCTAGTTGTTAGTTGGAGGAGGCGGTGATAATTTTATCTTTTTTTGTTTTATATTAGATATTTAGAGGATATATAACTACTTTAGCTCAAAAGTATCATTGAATTATAGTATTAAGTTTTGCAAAAACTTCTATTCATAATTTAGTGTTAATTAAGCTTATTATAAATCATTTATTAGTTGCTTTTTATTTATGTTTCTCGTTGTTTATGTATAAAACAATGAAATGAGATTGTTGTTGATTGATGTGTTAATATAGGTAATTATTGTCCCATTTTTTATTCACATGTCTTATGCATGTAATGAATTCAAATTTTCATTAAAGTATTGTATGTGTGTCAACAATTTTAAAGATATTTATGGTTCACAGAAATATGATTATTTCTTGTTTAAAATGTCTACTTTAGTAGTATGCTCCTTTTTTTCTATAGTTGATTAAAAACTTATGTATTTTTAGGTGAATCTATCTTATTTGTGAGGACAACAAGGAGATGAAAAGTTTGGAGGAAGAAGATGAATTGTTTATAAAGTCTGGTGAGAATGTGATACAAGTTTAAAGATATTTATGGTTCAGAAATATGATCATTTGTTGTTTAAAATGTCTACTAAAAACTTTAGTAGTATACACCTTTTTTCTACAGTTGATTAAAAACTTATGTATTATTAGGTGAATCTATCTCATTTGTGAGGACAACAAGGAGATGAAAAGTTTGGAAGAAGAAGATGAATTGTTTATAAGATTTGATGAGAATTTGATCTATAAATTAGTATTATTATTTTTTTAAAATTTTAATTTTATTAGTAGTTTTTATTTTGTTTAATTCTCTGTTGAGCTATAACTTTTCCAATTTAAATTATTGTGCTTGATTGGAGTTAGCTATAAAAAGAGTTCTTGTTGATTATAAGTTTGTTTTGTTGAGACTAAATCATTCTTATGTATTAGTTTAATTTGTAGAATCAAAACTATTTTGATTTATCATTTCTATAAATTAGTTTAGCTACTTGATTTATAACTGTTTTCTTATTTTTAGATTAAGCATATGAAACAAACTTTTTCACCTAAAAATTTCTAATAACTTTTAATCTAAAAGGTTTGACATCGGATTCTCATAGAATGAATCAGAATTCCAATACCCATATTATTGAATAGAAAGAGTACATGAAAGAATATGACATTGTTATAACTATGTCAATATTTAATTTGACTTTTTGCTGATGGGTGAACCTAATTTGAGCTTGTTCTCATAATATGTTTTGCGCGACATTTTTACTCGTGTAAATATGTGGCAGATTGAAGTGTTTTCTCTTGTATGTGAGTAACATAACATTTCTCGGAGTATTCCTTACTCATTATCTTCTCTTCAAAGCTTAATCAATATGTGAGTAACATAATTATAATATTTGTATCCCTGAAATAAAGTCTAATATATAAATTATGGACCATCTTTAATCTCATTATGCGGTTAGACAAACACATTTTCCAGATATTCATAAAATTATTATGCAACTTTTTTGCAATCAACTTGGATCTAATTATCTCAGG
Organism: Impatiens glandulifera; assembly: GCF_907164915.1. NCBI lineage: Eukaryota > Viridiplantae > Streptophyta > Magnoliopsida > Ericales > Balsaminaceae > Impatiens > Impatiens glandulifera. The sequence goes on along the minus strand of NC_061862.1, from coordinate 44,147,226 downwards.
TTAAATCTAGTGAGTTTGTTTAGAGGTTTTAATAATAGTATGATTGCATATGTTGAAGATGTTTAGTAATGGTCAAACGTTTCTCTACACCATGTCTATGTTTAATTTTATTGTGGGATTTTAATAAGAAATGAGATAGATATAATTATATAGGTATAGACCCATAGTATATTTTCTGTAAATTGAAGGTACCTGTTAATAACTTGAGGGTCTATATCTATCTAATCATGGTTCAAAATTATTATTTGTTGGTATTTGATATTAAGTTAATGTCTGCCTATTAATTTTGACAAGGCTAGTAAAATACAAGGTCTTGATGGATAATGTGGCTCTAAAGGTGTTAAACTCTTTTGCTTTTATTGTTCCATACTTTTAAGGTGGTTCCAATAGAATTTATAATGTATTATTTTTCTTATGCAACCTTGTTGACAACAATTTCTCAGAAACAATATCAAAAACCTTTAGTAATCTCAAGAACTTGACAAATTTGTTAGTGTTAATGCTTAAGTTGTGATTATTTATTTTGGAGGTTTTCATAAATCCTATGTTTTTAGTATTTTAAATAGATGATTTATAAATAAATGGGATAGATTGAAGGCATCCTAGGAAGATACAAATTTGATTGGAAACTGCACAAGACTATAAAATTGTGTTATTTCTGGTTGGTATTTTTTCTGTTTGGGGTCTTTTCCAAGGACAAAAACAATGTGAAGGACATTATTTTGTGTCAAATAATTTAAAAATCTTGTTCATCTTTTATTTATTTATTTGAAACTTAATTGTGTGGGAAGAAATAAGAGATGTAATTTTATTTTTTAAGAATAGTGTATTTTAACTATTTATTTTCTCAATGTTTATCAGCAGGATATATTGCGTTTACATGTTGTTTATTGGCTAGCAATGTTAATGTCAGCTGGATTAAGTCTCCCCAAAAGAGTGTTTGGACGTGGATTCATGACAAATGTGAGTGTAGTTCTTTTCATTATTAATTTCTATAATTTAATTATTATTTATTATTTTTATACACCTAATTAACTTCTCAACATATGATTTAAGAACATATGATTTAACAGTGATTGTTGATACTAAACGAGATGATCAGAAACCTAGTACTCCAAGCAACGTAGAAGAAACAAGATAAATAGAAGGTATAACTAACCCTCAATTGGGCTCATTTAGTAACACTTTGTTTTTACCAAATCAAGTATATCAGAAATGGAGATCATGCAGATTTAATCATATAGATTTAAGAGTTTGAGAGAATTTATCCCAAAAATATGACCAAGATGCTGCAAAGGATTGTCCAAGCTGGTGCGGTAATAGATGGATAATTGGAGAAGTTCTTTCCATCAAGACAATTGACTATTTGAAAACATTAATGTATTTTATAACAGGTAAATTAACTAATTAAAGATTTTTATTATCTATGAAATGTTATTATTTTTATTTAATTTATAAAAAAAATTGAAATATTAAAACATCTAAAAAAACTGTACAAACAAAAATAAATAAATAAAATTTTAAAAGATTTAAAAAAATATATATTTTTGGCGACGTTTGAGCTACTATTACCGACGTTTATAAAAGCGTTGTTAACGTCTCTACCTTTTGGCAACGCTTAAATTAGTAGTACCGACGCTTAAATAAGGGTTGTTAAAACTTGTGCCCACCCTACTTCCGGCGACGCAAGAATAAGAGTCGGTAACATTTTTGGCGACGCTTTTAAGAGTTGGTAGAGATCTTTTTAAGCGTCGCCGTGAGTCTTTTTTGTTGTAGTGTATTAATACTAACTAAAAATTTATTCAAATATTATTTATTGATTTATAAACAAACTCAAATCCAACTCTAACTCTAGATTTAGAAGTATTATCAAACATGCTTAAATATTATTTAAAATTTTAGTTGATGAATGCATTTTTTTTAGATTTTATTGTGAATTTTAAAATTAAGGGATTTCTAATCAATTTAATTTTTATTTTCTAATCGGTTAAAAAATGGAATGTGTTTTTAATTAGGGCTTGCAAATTGGACCATGAGTCACTGTGGCAATTGGTAATCTCCAACCGTACATTTTAGATATTGAAAAGTTGATTGCATGTGATAGTTTCAAATATTATTGTAATTCTAATATATAATAACAATTAATTACAAATTATCGGGTTATCGCGATACAATACACGACCCGTTATATTAGTGTAAACGGGTCAAGTTGAACCGTGCTCAAAATTTAGAAAGGATATTTTAACAAAAAAAAAAACAAAATTATAAATAATATATAAAAGTTTTGAACTTGAAATCTATAAATTAGAAATGATAGGTTAACAATCTAATCAAATAAATTACTTAAACTTTTATATTTAAAATTCAACCAAATATTTGTTTAAACATATTTCGATGAATTTACAACATTTCTAAATCTTTTTATAATTTTTTTTTGTAATGTCAAATAATTTATTTATTTTTTAATGTAAGTAGAGCGATTTATTTGTAAATGTATTAAAATCTCAATATTAATCATTATTTTGTAAATCTTATTATTTTATGATTAAAATTTATTAATATTTTATATTTTCATAACATATAATATTGATGGAAGTGACAAGTGTTGGAGCAAATGAGTTGTATATGAATACTAAAATGGGAGCAGAGCACTAATGCATATGGATGAGAAGTGATGAGAGTTGAGTATTAAAATGTGAGTAGACGCTAACTTTCACTTTTGTAAATTGATATAAACTATTGAGTCACACATTTTGTTTTTATGTGAATGTTTTTTTTTAGTAAATTTGTACTAACTATTTTTAAAATATAGTTAGTTATTTTTTTCAATTCTTATTATTTTTTTTAATTCTTATTGTTTTTTTTTAATTCTTAATATTAAATATAGTTTGAAATAATAAATAAAATGTATAATCAACATTAACAATTTAATAAATTAAAAAAAATTAATTATAAAGAATAATAAGCATCATTTTTTTTAAATTATATAATTTTTTTGTTTTTATCTTTAAAAAATAAATAAAACATTAACAATTTAAGAATTAATCAATTTTAAAAATAAAAAAATTAATTTAATTATATTAACATGTTTTTTTATAATTTGTTTAATAAATATTTATATGTATATATTTAATTCTATTTGTATTAATTATTTTTATATTATTATATTATATATATATATATGAACTATTTTTTAAAATTATATTATATATTTATATATAATAATCTATTTAAATATTATATTATATATTTATATATTTAAATAAAAATAAATTATTATTTATGATTATTTGTCTAAAATTTTTATTTGACTGTAACTAATATTTTTTTTATTGAAAAAATAATTAATAATTAATTAATTTTTTTATATTATTTATCTACATTTTAAATTTACACAAAATAATAAATAATATTTATATATTGAAAATATAATTTTAGCTTATTAATAATAAAAGGGTATAATGATTTTTTTTTGAATTTCACTAAAAAAAATCAAAAATTCGAAATTTTGTTAGTTATAAAATATATATCACTTTGCATACACAAAATTATAAATAAAAGATATCAATAATTATAAGTGGTTTGATGGTTAAAATGATCATCTTTCACACTCGAAACAAGAGTTCGAAGTAGAACTGTGCAAAAAAATCGAAAAACCGATAACCTTACCAAATCGATAGCTTACCGGTTTTATATTATCGGTTTATTGGTTAACCGATTCTAATGGTTCCGGTTAACTGGTTTTTTATTGGTTAAACGGTTCGGTTTTCGGGTTAACTATTTTTTTAGCGGTTTAACCAATAAACCGGTAATAATTTAATCATATATTTATATTAGTTATTTTTGTAAATATTACATATATTATAAATAATATTTAATAATATATATAAGTTATTTTGAATTTTAAATTATAATTTATATAGATGTTTAAAAAAAATTATATGGCTATTAGTATATAAATTGAGACTTTTGAAATATATTATATTATTGTAATATTATATTATTATAATATATTATAATATATTTTTAAATATATTTAGGAAATACCGTTATAATATATTATAAGATAGATAACGGAGAATACCATAAAAGTAAGGTACAAACAAGAATTTTGAAAAAGAAATCATTTAATAAGTTTAATACTTAATTTAAAAAATTGAATTATCAGTTAACGATCAAACTAGTTAACCGACCGAAACAAGTAAAACAAAAACTAGTAAAACTGATACCAATATTGACCGGTTAACCGGTTTATAAAATAAAAGGTAAAACCGAACTTAACTGAAACTGTTTAACCGGTTAACCAACCTGTTGAACACCCTAATTCGAATCATTGCAAATGAAAATTTAAGTAAATTATATTTGTGGATAAGAGGCCACACTCGACGACACAAGAGTTCAAATTTATAAAAAATAATAATTTAAAATATATATCAAAATATAAATAATCAAATTTATAAAAATAATAATTAAAAATATATATATTAAAATATAAATAATTTAATTTATAAAAATAATAATTTAAATATATTAAATTTATAAAAATAATAATTTTAAAATATATATATATATATAATGAATTTAAATGTAATAAATTAATAAATTTTTAAAAAATAACTTAGTTTTAATAGTAAAGTAGGTTAGTTTTTGAATTAATGAACAAAGTACATTAGTTTGAAAAGTTAAACGGCAAACTAGGAATTGGTTCGTGGAGGGGAGAATGTGTTAATTTTTTTTATATCATTATATATGTTATTTTTTATTTTCAAGAGATAAAATATATTTAAGAGAAATAAAAGTTTATATATATATAATGAGAGAAAAATATAAAAATTAATATATTATTATTATTATTATTATTATATATATATATATATATATATATATATATATATATATATATATATATATATATATATATATATATATATATATATGGTAAGTGAGATAATAAAATAATAATAATAATAATTAATTTTTTTCTTTAATTCATTTAAATATTTTATTTCTTTTTATATATATATATATTTATATATTATATTTAAATTTATGTCCTTTCATTAATTTTTTTCTCTCCTTATATATAAATTATAGATATTCATTTTTATTATTAAGAGATAAAATATATTTAAGAAAAATAAAAGTTTATATATATATATATATATATATAAATAATGAGAGATAAAATATAAAAAGTAATATATTATTACAATATATATGGTTGGAGGAAGAAAATAAAAAATAATAATAAAATTAATTAAGAAAGATAAATTTATTTTAAGAGAGAATATTTATTAGTTTAGAAGAGATAATCAATGATTGTACATACAGGGGTGTAGTAAATCTATAAAATATTATATTAGACATTATTAAATATATATATATATATATATATATATATATATATATATATATATATATATATATATATTATTTGTGGATAAGAACAGAGTTAGAATCCTTGCGAATGAAGTGGTTAGACCGATTGGTCATGAACTAAGGTACTTCTCTTAGCAAATAATTAGAGCTCAGGTAACATTGGATAATAATAATAATAATAATAATAATAATAATAATAATAATAATAATAATGGGATAGTTGGATTGACACATGTTAATTTAGATTTTAGCAAAAGAATAATGAGTCACGAAGATATTTGGATTAATAAAAAAAAATTATTCATTTTTAAAAAAATAAAATGAAATATCTTAATAGGATTTATGTTACTAAAAGAAAAATAACTCAAATTTAATATAATTATTCATGTTGTTATAATATTTTTTAAACCAAACTAGACTTATTGTAGATTCACACAATCTTATCCATCCATGTGTAGACCACATCTATTTATCTTTTTTATTTTATATTTTTTACTAACAAAACTTAATTAATATTAGTAAATGGCTCTTACTTTTTTTTCAATATAAATATTTTGAAGTTAATTCTTAAAATCTCATCAAACTTTTTTCTTATTTCATATCTATACAAACACTATGACAAATCTCATATTATTAAAAGCTCTCATTCTAATGGTGATGGTTATAAGTTTAATATTCACAGTAGACTTCGGTCAGTCGATGACACTAGAGAGCCACATCCTTTCACGAAAATATGGGTTCCAACTAACTGAATGGGAGAAGAATCATCAAAATAATGCCGATTTTCAGTCCTTAGACATACATACTCAAAGATTGACACCAGGAGGACCAAATCCTTTGCATCACGATATACCACCGAAAGAGACTTAGCCGCCAAATCAAGCAAATTATATATGGTTAAAATAAGTTCACAAAATTGTATGATGAAGTTTAATTGTCTATGTTATATATGATCAAAATCAAGTTTCATGGAATTTTATTTACATGCAAACATGTTGCTTTTAATTGGTAATACTAAATCATATTTTCTGGTGCATGTATATACTCTCTAAAACATGTCATATCTCTAAGACATGTCATAGACACATATGAACTTAAATTAGAGAGATTGAAAAAGATGATAGAATCTCAATTTTAAAATAACAATTATTCTATACTTATAATTAGCGGGACATTTTCGGAATAAAAATAATTGGCTACAGTTAAATGCTTTCTAGATTAGTAACCAAATTTTATAATATTTGACTTAGATAGAAGAGATAATATTATAGTAGATAAGTAATAGATTATATTGGATAATATTAGAGTAGATAATAGATTAGATTATTATTAATTAAGAATATATTTTTTATATATTATTTCAATTATATATATATATATATAATAGTTCAATATTGATTTGCTATTTCAATCTTAGCCTTAAATGGGAGTTTGGATCTTAGCGTGAAAGTAAATTGGTAGGTTTGTATGAATCAAACCGTGAGTAGGTTTGAATAAAAAAACGAATAAGATTTTTTATATTTTTTCTTTAATTTTTCTTTAATTAATAAATGAAATGAATTGTCAAACATTAATAATTTAATAAATTTTAAGAATAAAAAAATAATTTAATTATATAATTTTAAAAAATGTTGTAGAATTATATATATATATATATATATATATATATTTATATATATATATATATATAATTCTAAACCATTTTTTAAAATTATATAATTTTTTTTATTATTTTTCATTTCTTTTTAAACTAATAAATTAAACAAATAATTAAAATTTCAAGAATTAATCAATTTTTAAAATAAAAAATTAATTTAATTATATTAACACATATTATAAAATTTGTAATATATATATATATATATATATATATATATATAATTCTATTTGTATTTATAATTTTATATTTTTATATTATATATATATATTTTTAAATTATATATTATATATATAACAATCTATTTAAAATTAATTCTCGATATATTTTTATAAAAATAAAATATTATTTTTGATTATTTGTATGCAATATTTGACGGGTAACTAATATTTTTATACTGAAAATATAGTCAAAAATAAATTAATCTTTAGCTTATTAATAAAAAGGGTATAATATTATCTGTGAATTTTAAAAAAAAAATCAAAAATTCAAATTTTTTTTAATTATAATATATATATAACATGCAATGAGTACACAAAATTATAAATAAAACACATAAATCATAAGTGGTATGATGGTTAAAGTGATCATTTTTTACACGGGAGACAAAAGTTAAAATCTTTGCAAATACAAATTTAAATAAACTATATTTGTGGATAAGAGACCCACACTCGAGGGATAAGAGGTCAGTAACAAAGGATCTTGATGTCTCAAACCGTGGATCGTTTCGAATAAGAAAACGGACAAAACTTTTTATATTCCTTTTTCATTTCTCTCTCTAATTAATAAATAAAATGTATAATCAACATTAACAATTTAATAAATTAAAAAAAATATTTAATTATATAAGAATAATAAGCATCTATTTTTTTAAAATTATATAACTTTTTTTTATTTTTATCTTTAAAAAATGAAAATTAAGAAAAATATGCAATGTAATATGATAAATAATTAGGAAAATAATTTTTTAAAGAAATATATTACTTTCCCGACGAATATTTCTTTGGAATTATCACAAATTTTTTGACGGATTAGTACGTATTTTCCGACGGATATTCCTACGGAATTAACTCGAACTTCCCGACGAATATTTCTACGGAATTATCACGAAGTTTCTGACAGATATTCGTACCGAAAGTTTCCAATGAATAAAAAACTGTCACAAAAATTTCTGACGAATTATGTATTCGTCGGAAGATTTACTAACGAGCGATATACTAACGTTTATTATAAAAATAGAAAATATGTCAGTAATTATAAATTCGTCAGAATTGTAGTGTTAACTTGTCTTCAAGGGCTGTGACACATTGAACCCAAGTTCAACCCTCCTTTAGTGCCCGTTTTATATACTTTTGTTTCATCCATTAAATTTATTTATCGACTCTATATATCCAAGTTCAAAATAGATCGAATATGGTATTAATTTGAGCGAATTGGATCTCTTACAATGTATTATATTCTAAAATATTCCTGAACCGCCAAGCCTTATTATAACTCATCTTTATTCTATAACTTATATGCATGATTTCCATTATTTTCTTAGGAATGTGGTCATGATGATGGTCTATGTACTTACTCTTCATGCATTCCCCAATAACCCATGATGGTGCTTGCCTTTTATTCTCTCGCCTTGTCACAATTGAACATTTACGATCTTTTACAAATTTCCTAATCTCAAACATTTTCGAGGATTTTCCTTTCACAGCACGCAATCTCCACTTGCAATTCTGATCCAAATATTTCACCACCCAAATATTTTTTTTTTTACTTCATCACTTTGAATTCAAAATGATTAGTCATCGCATATATATGTAACCTTAGTTGAAGTTCTTTTTTATTTTCAAACAAAGATCTAACTTCAATTTTACAAGTTAATGCCTCAGGTATTGAATTTTCAATGTTTTGTATGTTACTAGCAACCCAATCACTACAGCTTAGTTGGAGCCCAATTCTAGGAACCCAAGCACTACTTGGATTGGTACTAGCAACCCAAACACTACTTGGTTGGGTAATAGGAACCCAAGCAGCACTACTAGGTTGGGTAATAGGAAACCAATCACCATCCCCTCATTCAGACGCAAATATGGTTCATCTTCAATCTCATTTTGAATTTTAAAGACAACCTCCCGCTGCTTTGGGAATACGTGAGGATCATTAATTTATGGAACCACTACACTTTCTTGAGTTGAGTTTGTTGGGTTTCTAAGTAGCGAATTATCTACTAAAGATACACACAATAAAGTACGGTTGTGGACTGAAACTGCTTCATGTAAAAAGAACTCCACATCTACATCATTTTTTATATCAGTTATATAAGAAAATTTGTCATTCATGACTGGAGTATTATACTTGGTTTGAAGCAACAAATAATATCTAGATTTGTCAACATTAGTAGCAGAATAGATTACATCAACTAATTAGGCATAAGTACAATTTCAGGGAACATTCAAACCTGTGTTTGACTTTGGAGCAAAATGAGTAACATCATCCATAGTTTTCCACTCTCCATCAAAGTAAAGAATTACTTGAGATACAATTGAAGTCAGTTCAACAACATTACAAGAATTACTCGTATTGTAATGTTCTGTTGTTGCCTCACTTACGATTTTTACTTACTTCGGTTGTTGCTTTTTGAAGATGGCATGAAATATAACCGAGGTGGAGTTTAGTGGTAGTGTTTCATGGAAATCCAATGCAGTAACTTTCTCAGAAGTTTACTATAATGGATCTAATGGGATATGAGCCCTGTACGCGTTCATTTTGTTCACTTCCGATTTTCTGGCGCGTGTGCCCCCTTTTTTTAATTAGTTGGCATACGCTCCTTTTTTTTCGAATTGAATTGGCCCGTACAGGTTTTAAATCAATACACTCGCAAATGTATCAATCTAATTGACTTGAGAGTCGCCACTTTAGTTTACTTCCCAAAGAAACTAAAGAAAATAAAATTCAGAGATTCATTTTAAGAGTTCGGTGTTTGGTTACGTATTAGGAAAGGGCCTACTGCGCTATGTCCTATACGCCTGTCTTTACAGACAGTCTCCACTCATAAGTAATTGGCCATATGATGTTTGAAAGATTGTTACGTTTTCGTTCTGAGTTCAGAACTCTTTTTCTTGTGTGAGAAAATCTTAATCATTTGCAATGGGCTAGTCCTATTCATGAGGTGCTTGAAGAGGATAAATCATTGAAAAGCATTGAAGCATTGAAAAGCATCGAAGAGCATATAGCAAAGTTCTCAGGAAAAACAAGAGTCATGATCTAGAGGGAGGACATACAAGTGTGAACGACCAGGACAAAGTTTTGGGTTGAAGATTGGAAATATAATGCTCTTTGGACAAAGGAGAGAAGATGATGAAACAACTCAAGGTCCCAAGTGTTTCCCATTTTTTAGAATTTTCAAAGTTAAAGAAAACTCTGAGTACAACTCATTAAAATGAGTCATTTTCAAAAATAATTCCCAAAATTCCCAAAAATTCATATGATAGTCAAAAATATTATTAGGAGCTCATAGGAATCGAGTTTGGAATTTTTGGAGTTATAGAACCCCCGATATAACACTGCAAAGATAGAAAGTTTTCCAAACGGGCCCTAAAAATTCCGGGAAAAATTTATTTTTCAAGAAAATAATATTTTGGAGTTTTTTGGGAAAATTTGAGAAAGTTTGAAAGTGATTTGAATACTTGAATCCTCATTTTAAAGTCATTTGTTAAATTCAGGAAACAAACAGGACCTTAAGTTATTTTATTTTTGGTTTTTTAAAAGTTTGAAATTAAAATAAAATGAAAATCAAGCCCCGGAGTTTATTTTAAAAAGGAAGAAAAGTTGGAGGGCTATTTTAATCTCGAATTAAAAATAATTCGAAATTAAAATAAAAAGAAATACCCATTTAAAGATTAAAGAAGCCCAAGGGCTTCTTTGCAACTTCAATAGAAGTTGGGGAAAACAGATAAAAGAAAAGAAAAGTTAACCATCGTCGGCCTTCTCCCTGTCTCCGGCAAGGCGATTTCCAGCCAGACGACCTCCGGCGAACCCTGCGCCTGCAACAGTCATCCGTTCGACGAGATCCTTGCGACGACCTACTCCGTTTCTCTTGGAGTTCCACCATCCCAATCGGATTAACCCTAAACATTGGCTATCTTACTTCCAGTTTCCCCAACAAGGCGCGACGACGCTTGAGATCGCCTAGGGCTCGCCTACTCCAGGACGCAACAAAGCTCGATGCTCAACTCATCTATTCTCCATAGAGTCCGCCTGAATCGCGATTGATGACTTTGCTGCTGCTCAACTCATGTATTCTACAGCAGATTTTCAGAAGGAAACAGCTTGTGCGGGTTTCTCCTTCGACAGAGATGATTATCGCGATTGCAGCAGAAGCGGATTCATGAATATAGAAAACCTAACCTATATCAAGCTTTCTAGACCATCTTAACCTAACATCTATGCATTCAAGTGATTAAAACCAACTACAACAGCAAAACACACAATCGTAATCTAAATCAAAGAACGAACATGCAATTGCATTTTAACCATCAAATGGCATCGGTGTTCATAACCGATGCCTCCAATCAACATTTCAAATACATTATTAAGTTTGAAGGATTATCTGAGTAATGATGGAAGATGAGACGAGAGGAAGAGCTTGAAACGAATGAAAGAGGTAACACAGACAGTCTTCGTTTACTTCTTTCCCTTTCGATTCGATTCGATTCGCTAGTGTCGTCTTCTTCTTCAAGTGTCCTATGTAGCTGATGTTCCCACGCGGATAATGAGGCGGAGAATCAAAGGATGTCCGCCAGTGAATCCTCTGTCATTCTTTGTCGTGTAGCTTCAGATCGAAATCGCCCTCCCCTTTCTTCAACGATCGAAGCAATATCAAAACTCTCTCCGATTTTGTAACCGCCCTTCCCGATCTAAAAACTCAAACTCCAAAACTAGTCTCAAAAAACTGAAAAAACCTCCCTCTTTCTCAACTGATCTCCGTACCCTTCCTCTTTTGCACAGGGGTTAAATTGGAAATACACCATAAAATCAAGGGCACGCTTGGGAAAAAAAAATATATTTTTTCATCATTTTTTTATTCCCGTTTTTCCTACCTTTTACTTGCACCATCATCCCAAATAAATCTCCCTAGCCTCGTTTTTGCTCATAAAATTGTGAAAATTTTGTGGTCCATTCTTAACATCACGAACGTGAATCTCCTTTTTGAATGAACCCAAACGGACCTTCCTATCCAAAGTTATGATATTTTAAAGTCACCCCTCTATTTCAATCTTTTCAATCCCGCGGTTTTCACTTTCATAACTTTAATAGCCCATAACTTTGTGCACAGAGCTTTCCCCACAATGGGGTTGGTACCATTGGAAAGGAAAGACTCTTGCCTACATTCCCATGTTCTCCTTTGCTCACGAAATGGTCCGTATTGGTCAGGATACTAGTCTCACAGAAACGTTCCAGTTCACGCATCACCTTCGCTTCAGGTGACTTGGATTGAGCTTTATGGAGAACTGGGAGAACTATTTGGTATAGTTGAAAGATAATTCAAAGGTCTTTCCAAAGGTAGCTCATACACTGAAGATGGATCATTGGTTAAAAAGATATGATTTTTGGAAGTGCTGCATAGTTTCAACTGGCTCCCAGGATTTGAATCGGTAGTACTGCTTCCTTTGTACAGATCGAATGAGGGCTTTAACCTTCGAATCACGGTTCGGGAATGGTGCCATTGGAAATATATGCGAGTTATTTTTCCAACCCAACTTGAATTATTCAAAACCATCAAGCACAGATCAAGTTACGAATTTTTAAGTGAAAGGGTGTTCGATTTATATCTTTCAGGAACACCTTCCACTCATGACCAGATTTCGTCTAGATATATGGAACCAATGGGAGATTGGGATACACCATATGAAAGAGGACTAATTTCTATTTTCAAAGCATCCAAGATTATTGAATTTCTTCCAGTATTGAAGCCAGGATAAATTCATGAAGTCTAGGGTTCCAATGGAAGCTCCATGGGGACTTCAAACCTAAGGATTCTTGATTTTCTTTTCCAATAATCCTCTTTTCAAATAACCCACTTTTCAAATAATCTGATTTTCCCACTTTAGAAGACCAGTCTACTCTTTTCCACTTCTTCTTGACACGTGCTTGATCCCTTTTTGACCAAGGTTGACTCGTCGGTTGGCAGGTTAACTCGGGTTGACCCGTTCTCTTGTTTTCCTTCTTTTTGAGCATTTTCTGCACAAATTTGCAAACAATAATATTATACTCAAAATTCAAGATTTTTCAAAACGTACATCATGAACGTGTCACGGGTTGGAAAACAGAGTCGTTATGAAATTCGATCTTTGGATCGTTATCTTTTAAACTTTACTAGGTCGGTTTTCCACGAGGTGTTTCTATTTTTGTTTTCCCGGTTCAATAAACAAACATGAGCATTATCTCGGGCCGGTTTTTTTATTAGGTATCTGGGGTGTCTACAGAATGCCCTCTTGGACAGAGTTTGGAAAACAAAACTCTTGTTTTCATAAAACGTGTGTCCAAGCCTGAACAAATAGGCGCCGCATTTTTTTTAACCCGAGCTGAATGAATGAAAGAGAAAAGAAAGATACAACATGACAGTGTTCTTCATTGATTTTTTTCATTTAGCCCTTTTTACATGTGAAGAAACCAGAGGCATGAGCCACGCAACGATCCTCGTGGCGTACCTGTAAGAGAGAATGAGACATTACAACAAATTTCGTATCAAAGCTTACATAGGAATTTTGGGAAGAAAGCATCTTGTCATGATCAGATTCAACAATAGATTATCATGAGTCATCTTTTCACAGCCGATCTTGTGTGAATTCTCGTCAAGTGAAAGTTCACAAGTAAAAACCTGCAAAACAAGAGAAACACAATGATAAAGCCAATAGGCTGTCAGTTTAAGAATCAGTTAACAAGCCTATGTCGTATATCCTCATCAAGGAACCCTACGACTCAAAACGTAATCTCCTAGGTTCAGCGATCGACAAAATAGTCGTTCGTTGAGACCTTCTAGAACCATGTACACCTCCGAGGGTACTCTTCAACAAAGAAACACAACCCTTTGTCATCAAAGGATTGTAATCATCGAGTCTTAGATAGTCTCGACGAAGAAGGCAACATGCCAAAATCCGTGGAGGATCCTTGTGGCTTCAAACATTCATAAGAATTTTTTTTCGTTTTTTTTTCACGTGAACACCAAAACGATGACATTCGCGACGATTTGGGATAGAGAAAACAATCGCCTCCCCAACTGCAAGAGCAGATCGGAGCAGGGGGTTTCTGCAATGAATAGAAGCGAAGAAAACAGTCGCCACCCCGGCTGCGAGAGCAGACCGGAGCATGGGTTTTCTTCGATGAATATAAGCGAAGAAAACAATCGCCACTCCGGCTGCGAGAGCAGACCGGAGCATGGGTTTTCTCTGTTGAACGACGATGAAGAAAACAATCACCTCCCCGACTGCGAGAGAAGATCGGAGAAGGGGTTTTCTCCAATGAATGGCTATGAAGAAGTCAATCGCCCCTCCAACCGCAAGAGCAGATCGGAGTTTGGGTCTTCTCCAATTAATGGTTATGAAGAAGTTAATCGCCCCTCCGACCGTAAGAGCAGATCGGAGTTTGGGTCTTCTCCAATTAATGGTAGTGAAGAAAACAATCTCCTCCCCGACTGCGAGAGCAGATCGGAGCAGGGGTTTTCTCCGTTGAACGGCAATGAAGAGAACAATCGCCTCCCCGACTGCGAGAGCAGATCGGAGCAGGGGTTTTCTCCAATGAATGGTTATGAAAAAGTCAATCGCCCCTCCGACCGCAAGAGCAGATCGACGTTTGGGTCTTCTCTAATTAATGGTAGCGAAGAAAACAATCGCCTCCCCGACTAAGAAAGCAGATTAGAGCAGGGGTTTTCTCCGTCGAACGGCAATGAAGAAAATAATCGCCTCCCCGACTGTGAGAGCAGATCAAAGCAGTGGTTTTCTCCAATGAACGGCTATGAAGAAGTCAATCGCCCTTCCGACCGCAAGAGCAGATCGGAATTTGGGTCTTCTCCAATGAATGGCTATGAAGAAGTCAATCTCCCCTCCGACCGCAAGAGAAGATCGGAGTTTGGGTCTTCTCTAATTAATGATAGCGAAGAAAACAGTCGCCACCCCGGCTGCGAGAACAGATCGGAGCAGGGGTTTTCTCTGTTGAACGCCAATGAAGAAAACAATCGCCTCCCCGACTGCGAGAGTAGATCGGAGCAGGGGTTTTCTCCAATGAATGGCTATAAAGAAGTCAATCGCCCCTCCGACCGCAAGAGCATATCAGAGTTTGGGTCTTCTCCAATGAATGGCTATGAAGAAGTCAATCGTCCCTCCGACCGCAAGAGCAGATCGGAGTTTGGGTCTTCTCCAATTAATGGTAGCGAAGAAAACAATCTCCTCCCCGACTGCGAGAACAGATCGGAGCAGGGGTTTTCTCCGTTTAATGCCAATGAAGAAAACAATTGCCTCCCCAACTGCGAGAGCAGATTGGTGCAGGGGTTTTCTCCAATGAATGGCTATGAAGAAGTCAATCGCCCCTCCGACCGCAAGAGCTGATCGGAGTTTGGGTCTTCTCCAATTAATGGTAGAGTCTCAGGGACAACAATGCATAAACACCCAAAAGATGGAGTTCACGGACAAGGGTAAAGAGGGCAACGTCTCATGACCATAAGAACAATCGAAGTGAGAGTTTCTCGAGTAAAGGAATTAGAACATCTGAATCGCAGAGACTATGTTCTAAACCAAGGATTACAAAAGAAACACATAAAACGGAAGACTAGTATTAGAATGAAACTTTGAAAATGGCTCCAGCAAAGACTAGAGTATTCTGACCACATGATGTGAAATATAAAGACACAATCAGCACGGGGCTTGAAGACATGAATGCATGTTGTTGTTTTTTTTTAAATGTCCCTAGTGAAGACGAGGGCATATAACCTCTGTGATGCAAATACAATGAAGCAGCTTGCACAAGGCTTTGAAAATGTGAATGCATGCTTTTTTAATTTTTTATTTTTTAAAAAAAATGCCCTAGTGAAGACTAGGACCTTTTATTAAAATGATGCACAAACAATGAAAGAAGACTTCGATCTCTATGTCGCGTGGTTAGCTCTGGACCGAAACATTTTCAGCGAATAAGACTTGCGGAAGGTTCTGGACTGTCTCAGCCAAGACGAAATCCGACTTCTTTCTTTTCCTCTTAGCGTAGAAAGATCTGACTGATAAAACCCCGCATTTTGCACAAACGATTTGTTGTGAAATGGTCATCAAGTGACCGAATTTCTGGCTCGGGTAGGGCTTTGGTATTCATTTTTTAGAACCACCTTGAGTCGAGTGTTTCAGAGTTTCATCTGCTTCCCTCACAACATTTTTTTTAGTATCATCGGTATATCTGACCGAATCGATACACCTAGCGAGGTCGCGCAGCGGTGATTTCAAAGTCTCAACCTTCTGATGAATACTTTGCTCATCGATTTCTTTTTTTTAGTATCATCGGTATATCTGACCGAATCGATACGCCTAGCAAGGTTGCCCAGCGGTGATTTCAAAGTGTCAACCTTTTGATGAATACTTTGCTCATTGATTTTTTTTAGCATCATCGGTATATTTGACCGAATCGATACGCCTAGCAAGATCGCTCAGCGTTGATTTCAAGGTCTCAACCTTTTGATGAATACTTTGTTCCTTGATTTCTTTCTTTTGAGCATGTCTCTTTTCGCGAAGCTAGATAATTCTCCTAATCCACTCAGCTTTTAGGTTAGGTTCGGGTTCTGCTATGTCTCAAAGTGTTTGAAAACAAAGATTTTTCAACAATCGCAAGGTATCTTTGAAGGCAGTTGACAGACCAGACTTCCCTACGTGAGTCTTTTAGAAAGACTTCGAAATCGCTTTTGGAAACAGTCCTCGGTTAAAAATTGGTCTTAATGCTTACTTATTTCATAATGTCCTTGTTGGTTCATGACAACAGAGATCATTGTCTTCTTCACACTAAGGATAAAAATGTTTTGAAAGATTTTGATCGAACCTATTTGATAGGTTGCCTACCTATCCCCTGAGGATGGGGAATCAGGTCCAAAGGTAGTTCAATAGTTCTTCCTTCAATTCTGAGTGCAATGGATTGAAAGGAAAATAAAAGAAATTCTCTCAGCGCGTTTGCTAACAGGTTCTCAACATGTTTGTTTTTTTTTAGAAACTTGACCTTAGCAACCATGTTGAAAGATTTTTTTTTCGTTTTTGTTTTTAAATGCATTTGCAAAAATGCCCATAGTATAGAAACTAGGGGTTCGAAGACAATGTCATGAAATGCATGCTTGTATGCAAATGCAGAAAAAGATGTTGAACTCATGATATGCATTTTCCGAAAATGTCCTTTGCAGAAAGCAAATGGGCTTAGGCATTCACCTCATTTGGAACATCTTTGACAATCATGGAACACGTGAAATGAAAAAACCCCCCTTGATTTTTTTTTTGAAACAAATCAAAACCATGTCGTTGATTTCTTTATCTCAGGCATAGTATTTCTTGAGCATGTCAAGATTAAAGGGTGATGAACACTCATCGCCATCGAGAGTGGCAAGGCGAACAACTCCACCTGAAAAGATCTGCTTGATGATGAAAGGTCCCTCCCATGGCGGCTGAAATTTTCCTCTAGGGTCCTGCAGCTCTCGGGTCTTTCTAAGAACAAGGTCTCCTACAACAAGATGCCTAGGCTTGAACTTCTTGTTGAACGCCCTTGCCATGCGTTGTTGATAAGCTTGTGTCTTGCATAGGGAATCTAGCCTCCGGTCCTCCATGAGTGATAGTTGATCGTATCTGGACTTCAGCCAATCTTCCTCGATGACGTAGTTCTCCAAAAGAACCCTGAGAGTAGGCAACTCCAACTCAATGGGTTGAACTGTCTCCATGCCATATACCAACGAATAAGGAGTTTCGCTTATGGAAGTCCGAGCGGTGGTTTGGTAACCCCACAGAGCATAGGGTAGCTTCTCATGCTAATCCCTATATGTTTGTGTGGTTTTCTTCAAGATTGAGATCACGTTCTTGTTAGCAGCCTCGACTGCCCCGTTGGTTTGCGGTCGATATGGTGAAGACTTATGATGCTCGATTTTGAATTCTCTTAAAAGTTCGAGCACATTACCTTGAAAGTATCGTCCATTATCGGAAATCATCGAATGGGGAACCCCGTATTGACTAATGATATTATTGCGAATGAACTTTTCCACGTGGGAGGATTTGAGGATTTTGTATGAAGAAGCCCCAACCCACTTGGTAAAATAATCGATAGCGACCAATATGAATTCATGGCCATTGGACGCGTGGGGGTAGATTTTCCCAATGATATCAATTCCCCATGTAGACAATGGCCATGGAGAAGTCAATTTATAGAGGAGAGAAGCGGGAGTATGCTTTAGATTAGCATAAATTTGACACTGGTGACACTTCTTGACGAACGCAATGCAATCCTGTTCCAAGTTCTGCCAAAAGTAGCATAGCCGAAGAACTTTCTTGGCAAGAGCCATGCCATTCATGTAGAAACCGCAATTCCCAGCATGCACTTCTTCCATGATGGTGGTAGATTTCGCCTGATCTACACAAAGCATGTTTTGTCCATCAAAAGATCGTCGATAGAGACATCCTTCCACAACCACATAGCTAGTGGCAAACTGACGGAGAGCGCGACGCTCTTTCTTCTAAAAGTGGGCAGGGTATAACCCCTTTTGATATATGATTGAATGGGCTCGAACCAAGGTTTGCTTGAGATACTAGTGTTAGAAACCACTAGTTTCTCATAGATGCGATTACACCTCTGCTGGATTTTGAGTGGTTTGATCTTGATTCCTTCGGGAATCTGAGTCATTGCCATGAGAGTTGCAAGGGAGTCAACGAAACAATTCTGACTCCTTGGAGCATGGATGAAAACAACACTTTCGAACTTGGCGATTAAACACATGAGGAAAGAATGATAAGGTTTAAGATTGCCGCCTTTGACCTACCAATCTCCATTGGCTTGTGAGATTATAAGATTCGAGTCTCCAATAACCTCCAATCTGCTAATCCTCTTCTCGCTGGCTAACTTGATCCCAGCAATGCACGCTTCGTACTCAGCTTCGTTGTTGGTGACACTATAACTCAACTTAACAGAAGTAGGATTATATGTGCCAGCAGGATCGATCAAAAGGATACCAATGTCGTAACCCTGTCTGCCTGACGCGCCATCGAACATTAACTTTCACGTTTCAGATTGAACAACCATGATCTCATCATCTGGGAAGACCATCTCTTCGTGATCATCTTCAATGGTGATTGGTTGATCAGCTAGGAAATCAGCCACTATACTCCCCTTAATCGACTTTTGCACGGTATATGTGATGTCATATTCTGAAATCATCATCATCCATTTAGCAAGACGCGGCGAAAGAAGAGTTCTTTGAAACAAGAAACGAATGAGATCGAGTCTTGATACTAGCTTGATTGAGTGGGCTTGCATGTAGTGGCGTAACCTTTTCGTTACCCAGGCTAGCGCCCAACAGACTTTTTCCACGGAAGAATAGTTCAACTCTTAACTGGTCATCCTTTTGCTGAGGTAGTAGATGGACACCTCCTCTTTATTCTCGTTCTCTTGGGCCAACATGCTCCCCATGGATGACTCGGTGACGGTGAGATAAAGAATCAAAGGAACTCCTGGCCTTGGAGACATGAGGATAGGAGGGGATTACAAATAAGCTTTCACCTTATCAAAGGCGTGTTGACAAGCGTCACTCCAGACGAATTTTTGATCCATCTTCAGAATCTTGAAGAGAGGATCGCAAGTGGAAGTGAGTTTACTGATGAAGTGACTAATGTACTGGATTTTCCCAAGAAATCCTCGAACCTCTCGCTCGTTCCGGGGTGTTGGCATGGCCGTGATGGCTGCAATTTTTCTAGGGTCGACTTCTATTCCTCTCTGAGTAATTAGAAATCCCAGCATCTTACCGTCAATGACACCGAATGTGCATTTCTTTAGATTTAAACGAAGTTGGTATTTCCGAATCCTTTGAGGGAACTTCTCTAGGTTTACAATGTGTCCCGCTCGATTCCTGGATTTGACAATCATATCATCGACGTAGACTTCGACTTCCTTGTGGATCATGTCGTGGAGAATAGTGGTGGCCGCCCTCTGATACGTGGCTCCAGCGTTCTTCAGCCCGAAAGGCATTACACGGTAGCAGAAGGTGCCAACTTCAGTGATAAAAATAGTCTTTTCTTTGTCCTCAGGCGCCATTAAAACTTGATTATAGCCTGAGAAACCATCCATGAATGATAGGAGTTCATGACCAGCTGCGTGGTCAACCAACACGTCAATGTGTGGGAGTGAGAAATTGTCTTTGGGGCTAGCTTTGTTGAGATCACGGTAGTCCACGCACACACGGACTTTTCCATCTTTCTTAGCCATGGGGACCACATTGGCGACCCATTCTGGATATTCGACAACATCTAAAAAGCCGGCTTCCAATTGTTTTTGCACCCCTTCCTTAATCTTGTTGACCATGTCGGGTTTCATACGCCGGAGCTTCTGCTTGACAGGCTTGGCATCCGGGTACAACGGAATACGATGTTGGACAATTTCAATAGTTTCTTCCGCAGAAGAGACTTGATTCTCATTTTCTAAAAATCGTTTCATTTCAAACGGAAAATCGTTATCAACAAACATATCATTTGAATTCAAAGTAACATCATGCATTGCATTAAATTGGACATTAGAATCCTCAACAACAACATCCGACTCGGAAACGAAAGGAGAAGGAGGATCAACTAGAGTTTTAACAGGATTTGGGAGGGATGTAGAAAGAAAAGATGAAGCAACAGAAAGAGACTATTGCTTAGTGAACTTCTCAGATATAACTTCCTCAATTATGGTTTTCCCGATGTAAAAGACACGCGCCCATGTGGACCTGGAGATCGACTTGGATGCGGGCGTAACCGCCTCATTATCGCTTGAATCATACGAGTCAGAAAAGATTAGTAAGTCGGGGTTGGCCTCCATCGAGCAAGACCCTGTTGTACTCTTTGATCGCTCTCGACTTTGTGTGGACATCTCTGGTTCTCGGAAGAGCTCCTTGACTCTTCCCATGTAATCTGGCTCTTCTCTCCTGGACTTTCCACTAGATAGAATGAAAACATCAGGTTGGAGAACACAATCAGAGAATATCTCGAGTCCCGAAAAACACTTTCGTGCCACAGGGCAAAAGAAAGGTTCTGGGAACCCACAAAACGGTGTATTCTCGCCTGCCTTGACAAAGCGACCATTCAAAAATGCCTCAGACAAAGCAAGTGAATGATTATGTTTAGATTTTTGCTTTTGGGTACAGACGTACCCTAAACCCATTTTATTATTTTGACCCCATAAAGAAATAGGGGTCTTACTACCCGTCCCATATGGGCCTAAACCCATATCGGGAAAGTAGTTCTTCTTATACATCATGTTTAAAATGGGTGGCCCAAAAATGCGATAATCTAGTTCAGGTAAAAAGGTACCTGAATCCTCGATCACGTTAACCTAAAACCCATTGAGTTCCACTTCTTGAGTGATATACGACGAAGTCATTCCGACGGTTGTGCAATTCTCCCCATTCACCACAATGGTTTGCCCCTGATGCATGAATTTCAGCTTTTGATACAACGTCGAAGCGACAGCCTTGGCCTGGTGCAGCCAAGGCCTTCTGAGGATCAGATTGTAAGAGGGTTGTATATTAAGCACCACAAACTCTATCTCGAACGGGATATTAGCTACTTTGATGATAGTTTTGAGGTTTCCCATGACTTCACGCTCAGAGCTATCAAAGCCTCGCACGCACAAGTCAGAGGGAAGAAGACGATCCTTTGTGACTCCAATCCTTGCCAGGGTACGCCATGGGCAAATATTCAGGGCCGACTCATTATCAATCAGAGACAGAGGTACAACATTCTCTTCAAGATAGATGGAAATGTATAAGGCTTTAGCATGACTAGGGCCCCAAGATGGGAGATCGGAGTCATCAAAAGTGATAGTGCAGCATGACGCATGCGTAGACATCATAGCAACAACTTCCGTAGGGGTGGTATCGAAGGATACAGATTTCTTGCTTAATTCGGATAATAACGCCTGGCGATGATCTATAGAATACATCAACAACTCCCAAAGAGAGATGTTAGCATTGGTTTTCTTTAGCTGAGCTAAGATGCTGTTGGGAGGAGGGACTTGTGCAGTCGCATTTGTTGGCCTTCGGACGTCTTTTTCCTTTTCTGCTTCTTTCTGTTTGTTAGCATCCATGGCTTTTATGAAAGGAGCCCTGTAATCAACGCCAGACCTGGTGAGGTTGACACTTGCATCCTCTCTCAACAAGTTGTTATTCGTTGATAGAATCACCCAAGGACGGGCGACTTTATCAGATCGGATGTGTTGTTTTTTAGATAGAGGAAACAAGGGTGAAGCAATAGCATCAGGGGCATTAGACAATTTTGGCACCACTTCCCATGCACGGGGCCCTACCATTGCAGAGATGACCGGGGTAGCTTTCTCAGCGGCGTAATCCCATGGCACAACACTTGCGGCGCTAACCTTCTTATTCTTTTGCTTAGCATTAGATGACACCATCGCGATTTCCATAGGGTCAGCATGAATGAGGGAAAGAAGGAAATCAGCAGAGAATGAGTCTTCAAAAGTTTCGATGACATTGACCCTGTGATTAGGAAGGGGGTTCTTGACAACGTTAGGCTTAGCCATGATTCCTGCATCGATTAAGTCTTGCAATTTAGCTCTCAGGGCATAACAATGGTTTGTTTCGTGATCGTGGGCCTGATGGTATTCACAAAAGTCTTTCGGGTGTTTTCCCGCTATTTCTCTTCCTAGCCGAGGAGTCAACGGGGTGACGAGTTTTTGGGACATCACCACTTCTAGAGCTTTACTAAGAGGCATGCCTAGATCATCATATTGGCGAGAAGGAAATGTAATGGTATGATTAGGCGCGTTGCGGGAAGTGTTCGCGGGATAGCGAGGCGGGGCAAGAGGCACATGCTCTTTAGGACCTTCCATCTTCACTTCTGAACTAGCCCAGGTGCCAGCCACATAATGGGTAGCAGGGGCCCTCGGTTTAGGCACAGGATATGATCGAGAAGGGGGGTAGGAAGAGACGGCTTTGTTCTTCAAGCGAGCCTTCGATCGGTCCACGTTCTTGCCCGTTTTTATAAGAGTGACCATGCTAGTGAAGATGTGCGAGGCTAGCTCGTTGTTGTACACGTCATTTAGGTTTTCAAGCATGAGGTCGATCTGGGCCTGTTCTGAAGGCGGGGTGTCAATGTCGGACACTACTGCCCTCCACCTATTGAGGAATGATTCTAACGTCTCCTTCTCGCCTTGCTTGATGTACTTTAGATCCCTTTCTGTGATCTCTTGAGAAATAAACATCTTATACCTTTCTGCAAAGGCGTCCCCCAACTCTTTGATAGTCGTGCAACGTGAGATTCGGTTCCGCAAGTACCACCTCAATGCCTTCCCGGTCAAATATCGAGAGAATAGACGAAGCAGGGTTGGCGTGTCTAAGTGTAGAGGACCCATTGCATCAATGTAATTATCGAAGAACAGGGTTGGGTTTTCGGCAGTAGTAAGTCATGGGGAACGGTCCCCTTCTCGGCCTAGAGGAGACCTTTCTCCCAGTCGTGAACAATCTTTTGGGCACCCCCTTGAGAAATTTGGTTCAGTTGCACCTGCATCTTTTCCTGGGTGTCGACAGCTTGGACATCATAGCATGGTACTCCGACGGGTATTGAAAAACTGAGGTATGATTCACAGCGGGAGCAACTCGAGTTTGTTTTTTACAGCAAGAAAAACTCTCTTTGTTGGTGGACAGCGAGGCACGGCTATGGTTGTCAGTGTCTTCATCATCAGTGTCTCCGTACCATGATGATTCCTCTTCTTTTCCCTCCTCGCAATGGGAACCATAATCCACGACAGAAGGATGACGAACGCGATTCGTGGCTCGAGTGTTGCCGTGACGCATACCATGGGTTGCTCCTCCAGCGGGGTTGGATTTGTGGGGGGAACGTCTCATCGTGCACCCTGAGGTGAAGGAGCAATGGGTTGGGCCACCATGGCTGAAGTAGGATCGGTTGTGGTTCTTAGCAAGTTAGCGATGATGAAGTCCACATTCTCGGAGAGTCGAGTGACCACCAGCATCATGTTCTTCATCATATCACGCGTGTCCTATGACTCCGCGGTGGTAAGAGGTTGGGGACTCGAATGGGGAGTTTCAGCCATCTTGGGAATTGGGCTCGTAGACTTGGTGAACCGTCCAGTTGAAGGGTCTCTTCGAGGTGCCGTGGTGAATGAATAGAAGATCCTGAATGAACAAGCATTCGATTAAATTGTTTGTTCGCGTTATGAGTTCTATTTTGAAACAAATTCACATTTATGTACAAACACAATCGTCATTTTTTTTAATTATATCAACATCATGCAAACATGCTCCTAATGAATGAACGTTTGATTATGAAAGAGTCAACAAGTTTCTATAACCAGGGTTAACCATCTTATCATCAGAGTCTTAGAGTAGCATAAAAGACATACAACCATATCGAAACTTGCGCACAGGAAAGTAAGAGATGACATGATAAACGCGAATTAAAGAATAAAAGTCTAGTCAGAAGCCTCCTCGGGGTCTGACTCATGCTCCGAGTCAGACGCGCAGCTAGGGTCCCCCTCTGAATCACCAAGGGGAGACTCCTCCGGCTCCTCCTCCCACTCCCACTCTGACGGGCTCGTGGGATCCTCGTCTGATACTGGTAAGGGGACTTCCTCCGGCTCCTCCTCCTGCTCCGACGGGCTCGTAGAATCCTCGTCTGAATCACTTATCTCCTGCATCGCGCCAGGCTCGTGAATCGGCGAAAACCTCCAAGGTCCTTCTTCATCGTCCAACGCATCATCGCCGAGGTCTGGATCTACTGAACCCTCAGAGCTACTCGAAGATGAGCTGACAGAAACGCCACTGAACGGCAAAGTGCGCCTCATGTCCTCCTTAACGAGTCAGTCCCAATACTCAGGCAATGGCTCGTAGTGCACAGCGTGGGTGAGATAGATGTACTAGGCGAGAAGGCCGGCAGTGATAGACCCTTCGTCGATGGGTCGAGCGTCCTCTAACAGAAAAGGGGACCACTAACCGAACTAAGGATACAACAGGCGGGTACAATATAATGTGATCTCCTCGAGGCTGACGAGCATCACAAAGGGAGAGAAAGCCATACCAATCATCATACGGCGGGAATGGCAAGCCGTAGACACAAAACGTATAACGTGGTTCTCTTCAATAGAAGGAGCGATCTGAGCGGAGCGCAGCCTACGCACTAGTCTAGAGATGGGAGAGATGATCAGTCCGAGGTCCGGGCGAGGAAGGAAACACAGCTTCTCAAGGAACCACAGGTAGAGGACTAGTGGGGACCCACACTGAGACATAACAGGGGAAGAAGAGGGGGAGCGATCCACACCCATCATGGTCTTAGCCAGAATGTAGCCGGTGAGGTCAGCTCTCTCGCCTATGCCGAGGACAATCTGAAGGATGCGGGCTGAAGGACGGTAGGGCTCTTCTGGCCAAAACAAGAGTTGGGCTAGGAGGATAACCAGCAGTTTGCGCCTAGCCATTGGAACATCATCGAGATGAGCATCGCGCACCCTAAGATCCTGCCACATACGTAAATTTATGCACCCAATTTTACTAAGAAACGGGAAGTATGGTCGTCATGGCCGAAAAAGTCGGCGAGAATCTCGGTAGAAGGTGGGGCCTCCTCAGGTGCGAGAAGAGTACGAAGGTTGGCAACAGGGCTACACAGGATGGCGCGAAACTCCTCTACAGTAGGCGCAATGTGACGAGTGCCAATACGATAAGTGCGAGTATGACGATCCCAGCGCTGCTGCATATGGAGCATCAACGATGTATCGATCTCTATATGCGGGAGTGTGAAGAAATCCCTAAGCACATGATCGGAGTAAAACTCCCCGGCAGTATGGTACTCCGCCATGCATGCGTCAAAGACCTCTCGTGGAAACAGAGCCATGATCTGAAAGATAATTTTGGAGATAGTTAGTTAGATTTCCCTTTTTTCAAACGTTCATTCTCTAAAATGAATGCATCCAAATAACTCGATTATCATGAACATAAATAGCAAGCAAATAGACAAACATAGTTTGCACGATTGTGGCGATGACACGTCATAACTCACGAAATGAGTAAAGATAAACCCCATGATGCATCATCTAATATGACGCGATAGTTTAATACAATATGAACCAACATTCATGTACACAAACCTCTTTGCACACATAATGTGGTAGTAAAAATAACAGGGTGTGGATGAAATGCAGATGAAAACTCTTAAAGAAAAAGACTAGTCCTCTGAAATGAAAATCCTCTCATTCGACTATCTAAACGCCAAGTAGGGCCCACCAGGCTCCCCGTCTTCCTTGTTGTTGGAGTCAATGTCGATAATCCCTTCAAAGGCAAGCTGATAGAGTGAGCGCGCGTGGAAGATAACATTGGCCTGCTCCGCGAGAATGGAAATGGATGCGACGGTTTCCCACACATACAAGTGAGTGCTAAAGGCCTCTAGGGGGACCAGATCCTCATCGGCGGAGACGCATATCTCCACGAAGACATATGGGCCATCCCATACTGATGAAACAAGAGGACGGTGACGTAGAATGTAGTGCCTCTAATCTCAGTACCCAGATGAATGGACGACCGTTGATCTGGTACCGCATCGTGTCGGTATTGTACCACGGGATGACGAAACGAGTGGGGTGATCGCCCGAGGGCGGATAAACGACAGGGCTTCGGAAAGTCTTGATAACTGCGTTTGGGTCATAGTGGGGCATGAATAAAGAGGGGAATCGTCCCATGACGGCCTATCCACAAACCACAAGCAAGGCACGAGGGGGAGACCCACGCTAAAAATAGAGAGGAGATTCCCCGGGAAAACTCTCGGAGGCCCATGAGGGTCTCAGCCAAGATCGGACCAGCGAGGCTCTAAGGGCGATTCGTCATGTCTTGCACCAATGTCGCTACATGTAGACCGTTAGCCACTCGTCAATCTTAATGTTCCTCAACGACATGATCTCATTCACACCAAAGGGTGTGAGTAGTTGGTTGTTTCTCTAAAAAAAATGTCCTAAACTCGTTCGACAACTCTTTTGAAATTTTCAGGCCCATCCTGGCAACACAAGCTTATCAGGCCCTCAGATTTTAAATGTCTCTTCTCTTCTCGTTTTAATGTTAGCCCTATGAGCGCCTACGTTTCCGCTAACATGCTCAACATTAATCTTTTAAACATTGTGATTGGCTTACAGCGTGGAGAACGCTGTAATCAAGAAGAAGTAAGATGAGAGAGACTAATGTATCTCAGTGTTTCAAGCGATACATTTTGGGCACACAGCCTGTCGGTGTAGTTAGTATCCTATAGATACTCCTTGACTACACGACTTCGAGGTAAGATGAGCGTTTGAGCCCGTTCATGTGCAAACATTGTTTGTGACAACGCTTCTGTTTGCACACCCTTTCAATTAAAAGCGTCGAGCTTTGTCGGGTTTTAACCCCATGCAATTTGGACAAGTAAGCAATCAAGCAAAATGTGAATGCAAGATTCACATTATTCACGGGTTCTCACACCCTCAAGCAAAAAAGTTGTGAAGTTATAAACGTAACATCCTTCGGAAATTTTGTGGTAGTTTGGCCAACTACATGTTTTGAGCTAAACATCTTAGATTTTTCCCAGCAGAGTCGTCAGTTTTCTGTACGCGTTCATTTTGTTCACTTCCGATTTTCTGGCGCGTGTGCCCCCTTTTTTTAATTAGTTGGCATACGCTCCTTTTTTTTCGAATTGAATTGGCCCGTACAGGTTTTAAATCAATACACTCGCAAATGTATCAATCTAATTGACTTGAGAGTCGCCACTTTAGTTTACTTCCCAAAGAAACTAAAGAAAAGAAAAATCAAAGATTCATTTTAAGAGTTCGGTATTTGGTTACGTATTAGGAAGGGTCCTACGGCGCTATGTCCTATACGCATGTCTTTATAGACAGTCTCTACTCCTAAGTAATTGGCCATATGATGTTTGAAAGATTGTTACGTTTTCGTTCTGAGTTCAGAACTCTTTTTCTTGTGTGAGAAAATCTTAATCATTTGCAAGGGGCTAGTCCTATTCATGAGGTGCTTGAAGAGGATAAAGCATCGAAAAGCATTGAAGCATTGAAAAGCATCGAAGAGCATATAGCAAAGTTCTCAGAAAAAACAAGAGTCACGATCCAGAGGGAGGACATACAAGTGTGAACGACCAGGACAAAGTTTTGGGTTGAAGATTGGAAATATAATGCTCTTTGGACAAAGGAGAGAAGATGATAAAACAACTCAAGGTCCCAAGTGTTTCCCATTTTTTAGAATTTTCAAAGTTAAGGAAAACTCTGAGTACAACTCATTAAAATGAGTCATTTTCAAAAATTATTTCCAAAATTCCTACAAATTCATATGATAGTCAAAAATATTATTAGGAGCTCATAGGAATCGAGTTTGGAATTTTTGGAGTTATAGAACCCCCGATATGACACTGCAAAGATAGAAAGTTTTCCAAACGGGCCTTAAAAATTCCAGGTAAAATTTATTTTTGAAGAAAATAATATTTTGGAGTTTTTTGGGAAATTTTGAGAAAGTTTGAAAGTGATTTGAATACTTGAATCCTCATTTTAAAGTCATTTGTTAAATTCAGGAAACAAACAGGACCTTAAGTTATTTTATTTTTGGTTTTTTAAAAGTTTGAAATTAAAATAAAATGAAAATCAAGCCCCGGAGTTTATTTAAAAAAGGAAGAAAAGTTGGAGGGCTATTTTAATCTCGAATTAAAAATAATTCGAAATTAAAATAAAAAGAAATACCCATTTAAAGATTAAAGAAGCCCAAGGGCTTCTTTGCAACTTCAACAGAAGTTGGGGAAAACAGATAAAAGAAAAGAAAAGTTAACCATCGTCGGCCTTCTCCCTGTCTCCGGCGAGGCGATTTTCGGCCAGACGACCTCCGGCAAACCCTGCGCCTGCAACAGTCATCCGTTCGACGAGATCCTTGCGACGACCTACTCCGTTTCGCTTGGAGTTCCACCATCCCAATCGGATTAACCCTAAACATTGGCTAGCCTACTTCCAGTTTCCCCAACAAGCTGCAACGACGCTTGAGATTGCCTAAGGCTCGCCTACTCCAGGACGCGACAAAGCTCGATGCTCAACTCATCTATTCTCCATAGAGTCCGCCTGAATGGCTGCATGTGCGCCGGAATCGCGATTGATGACTTTGCTGCTGTAAAACCTACAGCAAACTTTCAGAAGGAAACAGCCTGTGCGGGTTTCTCTTTCGACAGAGACGATTATCGCGATTGCAGCAGAAGCGGATTCATGAATAAAGAAAACCTAACCTATATCAAGATTTCTAGACCATCATAACCTAACATCTAAGCATTCAAGTGATTAAAACCAACTACAACAGCAAAACACACAATCGTAATCTAAATCAAAGAAAGAACATGCAATTGCATTTTAACCATCAAATGGCATCGGTGTTCATAACTGATGCCTCCAATCAACATTTCAAATACATTATTAAGTTTGAAGGATTACCTGAGTAATGATGGAAGATGAGACGAGAGGAAGAGCTTGAAACGAATGAAAGAGGTAACACAGACAGTCTTCGTTTACTTCTTTCCCTTTCGATTCGATTCGCTAGTGTCCTCTTCTTCTTCAAGTGTCCTATGTAGCTGACGTTCCCACGCAGATAATGAGGCGGAGAATCAAAGGACGTCCGCCAGTGAATCCTCTGTCGTTCTTCGTCGTGTAGCTTCAGATCGAAATCGCCCTCCCCTTTCTTCAACGATCGAAGTAATATCAAAACTCTCTCCGATTTTGTAACCGCCCTTCCCGATCTGAAAACTCAAACTCCAAAACTGATCTCACAAAACTGAAAAAAAACCTCCCTCTTTCTCAACTGATCTCCGTACCCTTCCTCTTTTGCACAGGGGTTAAATTGGAAATACACCATAAAATCAAGGGCACGCTTGGGAAAAAAATATATTTTTTCATCTTTTTTTTATTCCCGTTTTTCCTACCTTTTACTTGCACCATCATCCAAAATAAATCTCCCTGGCCTCGTTTTTTCTCAGAAAATTGTGAACATTTTATGGTCAATTCTTAACATCATGAACGTGAATCTTCTTTTTGAATGAACCCAAACGGACCTTCCTATCCAAAGTTATGATATTTTAAAGTCACCCCTCCATTTCAATCTTTTCAATCCCGCGGTTTTCACTTTCATAACTTTAATAGCCCATAACTTTGTGCACAGAGCTTTTCCCACAATGAGGTTGGTACCATTGGAAAGACAAGACTCTTGCCTACATTCTCATGTTCTCCTTTTCTCACGAAATGGTCCGTATTGGTCAGGAAACTAGTCTCACAGAAACGTGCCAGTTCACTCATCACCTTCTCTTCAGGCGACCTGGACTGAGCTTTAGGGAGAACTGGGAGAACTATTTGGTATAGTTGGAAAGAGAATTCAAAGGGCTTTCCAAAGGTAGATCATACACTGAAGATGGGTCATTAGTTAAAAAGATATGATTTTTGGAAGTGCAGCATAGTTTCAACTGGCTTCCAGGATTTGAATCGGTATTACTGCTTCCTTTGTACAGATCGAATGAGGGCCTTAACATTCGAATCACGGTTCGGGAATAGTGCCATTGGAAATATATGCGAGTTATCTTTCCAACCCAACTTGAATTATTCAAAACGATCAAACACAGATCAAGTTACGAAATTTTTTAAGTGAAAGGGTGTTCGGTTTAAACCTTTCAGGAACACCTTCCACTCATGACCGGATCTCGTCTAGATATAGGGAACCAATGGGAGATTGGGCTACACCATATGAAAGAGGACTAATTTCTATTTTCAAAGCATCCAAGATCATTGAATTTCATCCAGTATTAAAGCCGGGATAAATTCATAAATTCTAAGGTTCCAATGGAAGCTCCATGGGGACTTCAAACTTAAGGATTCTTGATTTTCTTTACCAATAATCCTCTTTTTAAATAACTCACTTTTCAAATAATCCGATTTTCCCACTTTAGAAGACCAGTTTACTCTTTTCCACTTCTTCTTGACACGTGCTTGATCCCTTTTTGACCAAGGTTGACTCGGCGGTTGGCAGGTTAACTCGGGTTGACCCGTTCTCTTGTTTTCCTTCTTTTTGAGCATTTTCTGCACAAATTTGCAAACAGTAATATTATACTCAAAATTTAAGATTTTTCAAAACGTACATCATGAACGTGTCACGGGTTGGGAAAACATAGTCGTTATGAAATTCGATCTTTGGATCGTTATCTTTTAAACTTTACTGGGTCGGTTTTCCACGAGGTGTTTCTATTTTTGTTTTCCCGGTTCAATAAACAAACATGAGCATTATCTCGGGCCGGTTTTTTTATTAGGTATCTGGGGTGTAAAAATGGGGTATCTACAAGCCCCTATCCAATAGGTTCATTGAAGCAAACTTGTGGGCAATTCTTGGCACATTGTATTTTCATGAAACGTACCAGTAAACTCCTCCTCAGTGAGTATTTCGCGTGAGTGAGAAAAATATGCGTGAGTCACATCTGTCTTTGTTCATATAACATAGTATTCATTCACATTCATTCAGCAGTTATCGAATCACTAACTAAGAATACAACCTAACTATACTACATTATAACCAACATAGTGTTCATAATCATTAAATAACATAAAATAAACATACCCATTTTGAGAACGAAGAGTAGTGAGTCTTCAAACGGAGAGGTCGTGGTCGTAGTCGTAGTCGTCAGTTGCTGCTCGTGGTCGTGGTCTTCAGGGGAATAGGGTTTGAGAGTAGAGTTTGAGAGAGAGTCGAGAGTCGTGAATGTTTTTTTTTGAGTAAATATATATATATATATTTTTATTAATTTGATTTATTTATTTTCCTATTATTATTACTCATTTTATAAATAAATAAATAAATAAATTACTAACCGTAAATATAATTAATTAAAAAAACAATTTAGAATGTTGTATTTTCTTAAATATATATTTATCAGATATAATATATTTTTTTAAATATATATATATATATATATTTATTTATATATATTTATATATTTATATATTGTTATTTAATTTATTATTATTCTTATTATTATCTTAAAAATTATTAAATAAGTAAGTTCAAAGCATTGGTGTTGATAAACTCTAATTTGATAAATTATTAACAAAAAATATATAAATATACATTTACAAATTAAATTAACAAATAGAATTAAAATGTTTTGTATGTTACTAACAAATTAAATCAGTAAAAAAAAATATTAATAATTAAGACTAAGTGATAAATAATCATAGTCTCCTTCAACCGCTGTCATTCTCTAACTATTCCCTTTGAATATTTCAAAGGTATGTCTATTATATTATAATAGTTTTCTCTCAAAAAGACTCGTGATTGATCGATAAACCCCAGAATTTTTAGATCAGAAGACTCAAATTCTGTATCTCCAAACCCCAGAAGAGCATTTTGTCTTCAGGTCGCAGATCCTCCTTAGGCTTCAATTCATCCTCCCGATCAGCATTCCAAGGAAGGAGACGATGAAGAGGTCCAGAGACGTGAGGCATCGTGAGGAAAGAAGAGAGAATCGAACAACATATGATGGAGTTTTATATCTCGGGGATGTCAAGTTCACATTTCAAGATAATCAAGCAATATACGAACAGTTTCTTGATGTCATGGTTGATTTCAAGACTCACAGAACTAACAGAACTTCCGTTATAGCTAGAGTCAAAGATTTGTTTACGGGACATCCCGACCTTATTCTAGGGTTTAATACATTCTTGCCTAGAGGATGTCAAATCACTCTCCCATCCGAGGAGGACGAAGCTTGTGAAGAAGAGCAGGGAAGGCGAAGTGAAAGATTAAAGATGAAAAGGGAGGAAAGAGGCTCCAGGGATCATTGTGATGATGACACACATTTCGAGCAAGGTGAAACTTCATACGCAAATCAACCTATGAGGAGGAGGAGAGAAAACACAGATAATTCTGGAACACGTAAGGGTTCATCATCATCATCATCTGACAATAAAGATGTAACCGCCAAAAAGATATCATTGTCCAACAATGATAAGTATATAGGAAAGCCCATTCATGACCTAGATATCTCCAAATGTGAGAATGTCACTCCAAGTTACCGTCTTCTGCCTAAGGATTACCCAATTCCTTTGTGTAGTTATAGGACAGAAATCGGTAATGAAGTACTCAACGATCATTGGGTTTCTGTTTCTTCAGGAAGAGATGATTACTCTTCCAAGGACATGTGTCCAAATCCGTATAAAGAAATCCTGTTTCAATGTGAAGATGATAGATATGAAATGGATTTGTTGCTGGAGTCTGTGAATGCCACAATTTTGCTTGTTGGAGGTCTTTTGGAGAAAATCAATGGCAATGGCAATGCCATTGCAGCAGATTGTCCTATAGAGCAATTTACAGCTCATAATCTAAGGTGCGTTGAACGAATATACGGCGTCCATGGTCTTGATTTCATTGATGCATTGAAGAAGAATGCACCTCTTGCTTTACCGGTTCTATTAACACGCTTGAAGCAGAAACAAGAGGAGTGGACTAGATGCCGCGTTGAATTTAACAAGGTTTGGGCTGAAAGTTTTGCTAAGAATCATTATCAAGCACTTAATCATCATAATGCTCACTTCAAGCAGCAAGACTCTAGGAATTTGAGCAAAAAAGCCTCGTTGAATGAGAACAAAGAGATAAGAGACACAACCGAAACAAAAGGACAATGATCTACTGATTGCGGTTTCTGCTGGAAATAAGACATCACTACTTCATATGAAGTTTGAATATTCTGATTTGGGCATCCATGAAGAATATATATCAGCTTGTCAAGTATTCTTGGGGTGAGGTTTGCACAAATGATGAAATGGAAAAAGTTTTGAAGATTTAGACAAATTTCTTTGAACCAATGTTTGAAGTTTCTTTTGATCTTCAGCAAACTGAGGTGGCTAAAGAAGACGTACGGAGGCTTAATTATCTGAGAGAATAAAATCTGCAAAAATGAATTCTTCAAGTGATAAAAGACCATTTAAATACAAAAAATTGTAAAAGTTTCAATAATTAATGTTATGTACTGCTTTTATATATAGGTTTTTTATTCATAATTTTCTATCTACCCTTAAAAAAATTTGTCCAAGAATTTTAGATTTTCTGCATATTATAAAAGAAGTAATGTAATTTTTAAATATAACATACTTCACTTTTTCCTTATCTTTGATATCTATTGTGTTTAGGTTTCTCCTACTCTATCAATCTCATATCAAATTTCTTCTTCTCTAACTGCATACATATTCCAACTGTGTTGTGTTATCATAGCAGAGAGGTAGAGCACTAAGAAAAATGGCAACTTTCAGTGAACACATTGCAAGATGGTTGGTCAAAATCAAAATGTTGTTTCAAGCTTAATAGGTATGAACAAGTTAAGAATAACTATTTGTTAGCCAATATCAATCAAGAAGACCGAAATGTAGACTGGAAGGCAAAAGAAAATGAACATATTATTGATTAAGGTGGGAGTTACAAAGTCTTTCATTGGGCTATAAACCCCAATTAGTTTTACTAAATTAATAAATAGAACTTATACTTTATATATAATACAATTTAGTCAAATTAAAATATTCTCTTAAAATAGTAACTCAAACTCATCAAGTTGTATAAAAGCTCAAAATTCATTTACCTTAATACCCCTTTCAAGATGAACATTTTGCAAGAACTAACGTGATAGAAGAAAGTTGAATTGTAAATAATCCAATGCTTTTTAAAAATATCAACCATCTGCAATTTAGTGAATATGTATTGCAATTTAATAAAATTCACATAAAAACTAATTTCTGACAACATAACAATTAATATCTATATGTTTTGTTTGTTAATGAAATACAGTATTTTTCGTAGTAGATAAGACAGTTTGATTATCACTATGTAGTATAATGGGTAATTGAAGAATAATTATAAAATTAATAATTAGATATGAAAACCACTTAATTTCGCAAACTGTTAACACCAAGCTGCCTCTGATTAGTAAGATAAACAACGAGTTATTTTTTTTCCAAGAAATAACATAACTTCTAAGCATAATACAATAACTTGATAATATATTTTTTTTTTATGGACATTAGCCTCAACCAGGATAAGAGAATGTCTAAAGAGTACTAAATTGTCAAATGAAAAGAAAGTCCTAAAGAGATTTATCGAGATTTATCTCTTTTGTACACAATAAAAAAACTACTCAACTTTTCTAATTGGCATCGATACAAATTTATTATTCTTTTTGATAAATAAAATTACCGGGATCGAATTTTTTTATAAAATAAATAAATTAGACTTTATAGTTAAGCCTTATAACTAACCTTCATATCGAAACCAATCGAAATTAATAATTAATATTAGGTTTAACTGGGGTGGGAAAAATTACAGATATTATAAGTATATCGAAAATACCGTACCGTAATATATTGAAAATATTGATATTTTTGGTATACCGAAAAATGTAAAGTATGGTACCGATACCAAAATTATTGGTAAAGTCGTAAAGGTATGAGATTTTCAAAATTTTGGTATATCAAGGTATACCAAAATAATATTTATAAATTATAAAATATATATTATAATACTTGTAAGGAAATAAATAAATTTGATTATAATTTAATTACATAATCATAATTTTTGAAAATTAAATCAAAATATAATTATATTGTAATATAATTTAATATATACAATATTTAAACATTTTATTTTATAAGATATACAAATAACTTTATTTTACTATAAAGTGTTTGATTTTTTTTTCATCACAGAGCTAATAAAGTTTATTTTGTTGTCAAGTTAAATCTTAAATACAAAGTACGACTCGAAAGATAGTAAGAACAACTTGAAAAACAAAACTCCCTATAACTCCTAAAACTCCTAAACATAGTAAGAGTATATTTTGGGAACACTGTGAAAATAAGACAAGAGAGTTGGTTAATGTAAGAATACAACCAATCGTGGTATGCAAATATTGTCAAGTTGAGATTCCAATCGTTTCTGGAAGTACTAGTAGGTTGAAAAATCACTTATTAAAAAAAGTGTAAGTTGAGTCTACTCTATGAAACAAGTAGAGCCTTTAGAGGTGATAAAAGTCAAACTATATTGACGAACGAGACGATGAGGCAAGAAAGTGTTTTGATTCAACACACTTTTAACTATAAATTTTGTGAAATGAAATTGACCGAGTATGTGATCCTTGATGAAGTGTCATTTAAAGTTGTCGAAGAAAATGAGTTTATGAGCTTATTAATGAAGCACAACTAAGGTTCAAGGTTCCTGATAGAAAGAAAGTTGCATGTATAATTTTTTTTATTTATTCTTAGTTGAATTGGTATATTTTATTTAAGTTAATATATTTTTTAGGTATCAAATGTATAATACTGATACCGTACTGAAACTATGGTATAACGAAAGCAAGGTATACCGAAATTAAGGTAAGGTAATGTATGCATTTTTTTCTATAACGAAACTTTAGATAAGGTATAAGGTGTTAATAAAAAATTAAGGTATACTATACCGACCCACCCCTAAGTTTAACATAAATCTTTTTAAGTTTTTTTTCGATTTTAAGAATAATCTTACGACAATCACATAATTTTTATCGCAAATTAAGAAAATATAATTTTGGTGTAAAGATACAAAGAATTAAAAATTTTATAAATGAGTTCGGTACTTGGTTACGTGTGAAAAGTTGTCTAGGCGCTATACCACATACGCTCGTCCAGTTAGACGGTCTCTAATACTATAATTTTAGCTTTTTAAAAAAATATTATTTTACACTTTAATTTTTATGCACTTTTAACAATTGTTAAAATTGTCCTACCATATTAATCCTAGTGAGAAGTTTGATTTCAATGTAGACGGTCGACCATTTATCAAAGACACAGACTAATTTTGTAATTCCATAATAAAATCTAGTCATTACTCTTTGATACTTGTGACAAAGAATATACATACAAAAAGTGTACAAAATAAAAATATATTTGTGTACAAATAGACAACATAGATGGGTAATGAAAAATTATACAAATCATGGATGAAAACATGCTATAAGTGTAAAATGAATATAATTAAATGAGCATACATAGACATACATCTCAACATTTTAAACAAGCATAAAGAGAAGCCATAGAATAGTAAAAAAATTAAAATAACGAATTCCATTTTCGAGTTGAAAATAATTTTGTGAGAACAAAATATATGGACCTTGTACGCATGAAAAATTGGTTGTGATATATCTTGTCCTGTATAGTGCTAAATGCTAATTGATTTGATACGTTTGAGAAATCGACTAATTTGAGAAAAATAGTTCCATGTCTAACCCTAACTTGAATCCCATAGGGAAAGAGGGATCAAAATGGTAAACTACGTTCGAGTTTTCTTCCAAGACTACTTAGTAGGTTGACTATTATGAAATAGTCGAATTACATCGGTTTTTGACTTTTGAGGGTAGTCACATAATTTGCTTAAAATTACAAAAAAAAAATTGTGTCTTTTTTATGAGCGTTTTTCTAAAAAACGTAAAAAGCAATATTATACTCAAAATCCACTTTTTTCAAGCTGATCGTCGACAAAATGTTAGATTTTAAAAAAATTTAGTTTTTTAAAAAAAAATTGTTCTTTAACTAATCTAGGTCCAGGAGAGCTGGTTTGCGAATTAATTATTTATTTTAGCTCTTCTGCTCTAGTCTTCAAGTATGATCACCCGTATTAGACTAGACATTTATTTTATTTATTTAGGTGTAAAGATATGGTGTTTAAATATTTAAATCAAATTAATTTATGATGTTTAGGTATGGATTTTTGTCTCGATGTAAGTTGCCATATTTATTGTGAAATAAATCTTATGAGGTTGTTACATTTATGAGCATAATAGTCATATTTATTTCATAATAAATAATAAAAAAAATAGTTTAGTTTTATATGGTACAAAAAAAATTTGTCACAAACACAAATTTTTGTAATGTTTACATAATTTTAGGAGACTATTTATTATCTATATATATATATATATTATAGAATGATGCTTAATTTTCAAAGTGTCCGGATTGCCGGGTCGAGAGTTGTGGTTAATTTGAATATATATGTGAGAGTATACTTGAGTCGGATTGTGGGTTGACCCGCCTATAAACTTAAAACGGTTAAAAATAAAATTAAAAATTCTATATGTATGTTTCGAACTCGCAACCTTATAAAACAAGTACAACCCATTAACCAACTAAACTAATAAGACTTTATATTTTAAATCCAACACTAATTTTAATTAATGCAAGACGTTTTAATCATATAAGTTCAACTTTTTAACTAACCAATATATATGTATATATATATATAATATGATGCTTAATTTTCAAAATGTTCGGATTGTCGTGCTTAATTTTCAAAATATCCGGATTATCGGGTCGAGAGCTGTGGTAAATTTGAATATATATGTAAAAAGTAAATTGATATTTGAGTCAGATTATGGATTGACCCGCCCATAAATTTAAAACGGATAAAAGTAAAATTAAAAATGTTATAGGTATGTTTCGAACTCGCAACAAAACAAAATAAGTATATCTTTTAACCAACTAAGCTAATAAGACTTTATATTTTAAAATCAACACCAAATTTGATGAACGCGGGACATTTTAACTATATAAGTTCAACTTTTTAACTAACTAATATAATATAATATAATATAATATAATATAATATAATATAATATAATATAATATAATATAATATAATATAATATAATATAATATAATATAATATAATATAATTATGCCTAATTTTCAAAGTTTCCGGATTGTTGAGTATAAATTCTATTTTTTAACAAACTAATTTATATATATAATGATGCTTAATTTTCAAAATGTCAGAATTACTAGCGGTTTGAGAGCTGTGGTTAATTTGGATATATATATGAAAAAATAAATTAAAAATGTTCTTCACATTTTCACCGTAATTTTTTTTTCTCAATTTTTATATCATTACTCGTGAAAATGCACAGACTGCATGTTAATTTATATAATAACATAATAAAATATGTTAAAAAAATAATAATTTTCTTATTAATTAGTTAACTATTATCATTAAAAAAAATTATAATTTAATTTATTGATTAAAATTTCTTTTTTATAAATTTTAATTGATGTATTTATATGTCTAAAATAAAATTTAAAATTAAATAATATATCAATATAATTTAGTAAAACAAATCCAATAATTAGATAAATTCAATTTTTTTTAATTAATGTCTTGCACTTTTATTACATTAATTGATTACCTTTAATTTTTTCTAAGTTTTATAAAATTTAATATATTAGATTTGAAAATTTATATTTCATTTATTATTGACTAAATGTTTATATAATTAATTTTTGTCAATTGAAATTATATATTTACACAATATTATTTTGTAAAAATATATACATTTAAATATTATTAATAATGATATTGAAAATAGCAAAATTTTACAGAAAAACATACCTGTTAATGTGACAAATCAAATATATGCATTATTTAATAAAGTTAAGTTGTCCTAAAAAAAATGTTACTCAAAATAATGTCCTTTTATAATTAATAATGATAAATAAATATTAAAAAAATAAAATAGTTATATCTCCTCCAATTACACTATTAATACTAACTAAAAATTTATTCAAATATTATTTATTGATATATTAAGCAAACCCAAATCCAACTCTAACTCTAGATTTAGAAGTATTATCAAACATGCCTAAATATTATTTAAAATTTTAGTTGATGAATAAAAAAATTATAGGTTTTATTGTGAATCTTAAAATTAGAGGATTTCTAATAAATTCAATTTTTATTTTCTAATTGGTTAAAAAATGGAATGTGTTTTTAATTAGGGCTTGCAAACAGGGAAATTTGATCAAATGACCCTCAAAGTAGGGTCATTCCCATTTTTAACCTAAAAAAAATCAATTTTTATTTTTAACCTTTTTATAAAAAAAAATCTCTTTTTATCCTTATTAACCTTTTCTTTTTTTTTTTCTTTTTCTTTTTTTTTCCTTCTTTTCCCTCTCATCTCTCCCCCACAGTGGTCCCCTCCCGGCCCCCCTTACCCAATACCCAATACCCACTTACTCTTTCTTCCCCTTTTCCTTTCCACCGCGACCCCACTACTCCTTCCCCCAACTTCTAGCCACTCCACCACTCCTTCCCACAACTTCCAGCCACCCCACCACTCCTTCCCCTAACTTCCAGCCACCCCACGACCCCCTTCCCCCAACTACCATCCACCGCGACTCCCCTTCACCCAACTGCCAGCCACCGCGACTCCCCTTCACCTAACTGCCAACCACCGCGACTCCCCTTCCCCCAACTGTCAGCCACCGACCGAGGACGTTGAACCCAGTTGAGACCAACCGACCAACATCAATACGTTTCTTTTATTCCCATTTCATTCCGTTTGAAATGTTGTGTTCCCCAAAATGGGTACGTTTGAAATGCTGTCAAAATGGTATGTTAATGTATGCTTCACACGATCCACACCCCAAGCCCACGCACCACGCACCACCCACGCCCAAGCCCCACGATCAAGTTCATTAGTAGGTGTGTATCTATCCCGAAATACCATATATGACGAATTAACTGAAATTGTCTATGATGTTATTCGTGTGGACAAAGTGAGATGTGATTTAGTGTTGAAAGTGAAGTATAATTTTCTTTTTAAAAAAGCTCCTCCTGTTGTTATCCGATGTGATAAAGATGTGATGTTCTATGTACAAGAAATTTCGACTTCACCCCAAGAGCTTTGCACTCCTCTTTGTGTATCTTTAGTAGAGAAGTCACTACTTTCACACCCAACTGATGAAATCCAAAGAGAGGAGGTTCCTGAATTCCCTATATTTGAGCATGATGATTCACGCCCCCAAAATGACATACACCATGCAGAAGATGAAGAACAACAAGTCCTATGTTCGCGTCCGAATGAATTGGTTACTAGTACCCCTCCTTTTGAACCCCGACCAGCCATCACTTCCCCTATGAGGAAAACATCCATCCATATTGAGGAACCAATCCAGGTTGAAACACATGCTCAATTAACCCTTGAAAACGAATTGAAAGTGGGTACGTTTTTTGAGAACAAAAAAGAACTTCAATTGAGGGTGCATAGATATGCGGTGGCTAATCATTTTGAATTTAAAATAGAAAAGTCAACAAAAGATCTATGGTTTGTGAAATGTGTGAATGAGAATTGCAAGTGGAGATTGCGTGTTATGAAAGGAAAATTCCAAGATATGTTTGAGATTCGAAAATTAATAAATGAACATGCATGCTCAATTTTGACGAGGCAAGAGAATGTGAGGCAAGCACCATCATGGGTAATTGCAGAGTGCATCAAACGTAAGTACATGGACCATCACCATGACCACATGCCTAAGAAAATAATGGAAGACATGCAGACAAATTATGGGTTTAAACTGACTTATAATAAGGCTTGGAGGTTTAGAGAACAAGCCTTAATGGCGGTGTGAGGAACAGTGGAGAAATCCTATGGAAAATTTCCAGCATACCTGTTCATGTTGGCGAAGAATAACCCAGGTACCATAACTGACATTCAGACGGATGAGCATGGCCACTTCAGGTATATGTTCATGTCCCTAGGCTGCTCAATTAGAGGTTTTAGGTATTGTCGTCCAGTATTGTACGTCGATGCTAGTTTTCTTAAGCACAAGATTGAAGGTCGACTATTGGTTGCGATTGCATTGGATGCGAATGAACAACTATTTCTCGTTGCTTTTGGCGTCATTGATTCGGAGAATAATAACTCTTGGACATATTTCATGCAATAACTAAGAGTGGCAATTGGAGTAGTCCTAGATCTCGTCTTCGTATCTGATAGACACCCAAGTATTGTCAGTGCCTTGTGCGTTGTTTTTCTAGAAGCACATCACGATGCATGCACATACCACATCAAAATAAATATTATGGCCAAATTTAAAACCAATAACTGCCACGTTGAGTTTGATTTTGCTTCACGCGCATACACAATGTCATAGTTCCATCACCATTTTGACAAGATCAGGACTAAGGACCCTCGGATTGCTACCTATCTAGAACAAATAGGAGTGGAGAGATGGAGTCGTGCCTTTTTGCCCGGTTCGCGATACAATCAAATGACAAGCAATTACGCTGAGAGCTTTAATAGTCAGTACAAGAATGCTAGGAAATATCCCATATCAACATTAGCTGAGTATTTACGATTAACACTACAAGAATGGTTACATAATAGAAGAGAAAAAGCTTCCAACCACACAACATTTATCTCCATATTATGAAAAGTTCTTAGTTGAAGAAGCCGAGAAGGCCAGATTCTACAACGTTAATCTGCTTAACAGATTCGAGTTTCATGTGAACGGCGGTGAACATGATTTTCAAGTTGACTTCTAAACTCGAACTTGTACTTGTAGGGTATTTGATATATCTGGTCTTCCTTGTAAACATGCCCTTGTTGTTGCCCATTCACGGAACATTACTTCATATGTGTATTGCTCAAGGTTAGAGAATGATTGCATTGTTTAATTCTAAGATTTAATTTATATAACATAAATATTAATTTTTTCAGGCTTTTCACAACTGAAGCGTGGTTCATGCAATATGTAGATACATGTTATTCAGTTTACAATGAAGATTCTAGGGATATTCCAGAAAATATCAATGAACGAGTTTTCCTAAAACCCCTCGTCAAGGTTAAGAAGGGTCGGACAACAACAAAGCGTAGGCCATCACAAGGTGAGCCTCGTAAGGAATAGAGACGATACAACTCATGTGGCGGTCGAGGCCATAACAAGGCAACATGCAAAGCAGTGATGCCTGCACCATCTACTGCAAGAAAACAAATGTCACAACATTCACAACTGTCACAGTTGGCCCAACCTTCACCATCTTCATCTTTTCCACATTCTCTAGACAATATTTCTTTTGGTTAAATTATATCTTTTGGTTAATTGTATGTTTTGGCACAACCTTTGGCACTTGTAGCCGTTCACTTTTGTGTGGATTTTGGTTACATTATATCTTTTGATTAATTATATGAACAATGATGTTTTATATATATGTGCAAGTGTTGGTTTTATGTAGGTATACATGTAGGTGTTGTCATGTATGTCCATAAGATGTGTTATATATGTAGGTGTTGTCATGTCTGTGCAGGTGTTGCCGTGGGGGTTGAGCGTGGGGTGGGAATGTAGGTTGAGCATGGGGCGTGGGGGTTGAGCATGGGGTTTGGGCGTGGGTCGTGGGGCACGATCGTGGGCTTGAGCATGGGGCGTGGGGCTTGGGCGTGGGGCATGAGGCTTGGGCTTGGGTGTGGATGGTGAGTGGGGCGTGGGGGTTGAGC
The DNA here is from genome assembly GCF_907164915.1 of Impatiens glandulifera. NCBI lineage: Eukaryota > Viridiplantae > Streptophyta > Magnoliopsida > Ericales > Balsaminaceae > Impatiens > Impatiens glandulifera. Next base: position 44,103,609 of record NC_061862.1, on the reverse strand, counting down.
GTGGGGCGTGGGGCGTGAGGCTTGGGCGTGGGGTGTGGGGCTTGGGTTTGGGCGTGGGTCGTGGGGCACGATCGTGGTCTTGAGCGTGGGGGCATGGGGGTTGAGCGTGGGGTATACAATCTATTTTTACATCTATTTATACAATCTCAGTCATTTGAATCCAAAAAAAATGACAGAAATAATTAACTAATTTAAGAATGAAACTTGAAGCCAAAAAAAGATATATCTATTCAATTTAGATTAGGGGTCTACAATTTGGTGGAATAACCTTGTTGCCCATTTGTTTCTCCAAAAATTTATTTGTTTGGTGACCACATTTGATATATCCAATGAGGCGGTAAGGTATTCCAAATGTATAATAGTAAAAACACCACAGCCCCCACTTTTGGTTGTCTTTGGGACTGTTGGGTGTGGTATTACAGAATATGAAATCTTCTCCAATTTGAACTGTGGAAACATGGCCTTATCGCCCTTTCTGAAGCCCTGCTCAAGAAAGTATGGCATCATTTCACACATCGGTTTCATGAAGTCGTCATATACATCCTTTGGAAAGATTTTTTGTTCGCAGTTATATACGTATATGCACCAATCTTGTATATGAATCTGGCACAGGACCCAGTGCTTCTGGTCCAGGTTCATAGGTGCATATGTCATATCAACAAGATTCCAAGGATTACAGTCTTCACCAATTACATATTCCATCAAATCGTCGAACTTGAAGCCTGCAGGATTCGGGACAAACAAAGGATAGCGATTCGCGATCTTTTGAGAGAGTTGAGAGTCAGCAATTGAGAAATTCTTTGGATATGTCTTAGGGAACTCTGCAACCCTTCGATTCATTAGGTGACAGATTGCATCTATCTCCTGTGAAAAAAATAATGATTAAGCAAGAGCAAAAATCGTGGGGATGGGGCATGGATCGTGGGGCTTGGGCGTGGGGCGTGGATCGTGGGGCGTGGATCGTGGGGCGTGGATCGTGGGGCTTGGGCGTGGGGTGGGGCGTGGATCGTTGGACTTGGACAAAAACAATGAACAAAAATACTTACCACATTGTGTAACCATTCTTGAGGCTTGAGCAATCTGTTAAATAAAGAACGATCTGTTTCGCAAACAGTCAAATCCTTGAGGTCTTTATCATCACTCTTCAACCATTTCTTAAAAATTTTCATCTTTTCCTGGTCAATTCGTAACATAGGATTAACCTTAACTGAATCATTTAGTTTAAAGCCTTTCCCACCAGGGTTGGTGTAGTCCCCCAATTGTTTCGACTTCATCTTCTTTCTCCGAAACATTTTACCAACAAATTTTGATGGACTCAATTCTTTCACATCATTCTCCTTCTTCTTCTTCTCCTCCTCCTTAGTCTCCACAATCACCTCCTTCACAATCTCCTCCTTCTTCTCATCCTCCTTTGGGCTATCAGAATTCAATTTACGAGAGGATTGGGGCTTAGGGAGCGAATCCTCATCCTGCACAATCAAAAATTCAGATTAATATACATTGTGGAACGTGGGGCGTGGGTTGTGGTGCGCAACTATACCATACCTTATCATTCTCTTTAGTCTCCTCATCCTCCTCCTTATTCTTCTCCTCCTCCACCCCCACCTCCTTTTCTTTATTCTTCTCAGCCTCCACCTCCACATCCACCTCCTTCTCTTTATTCTTCTCAGCCTCCACCTCCACCTCCTTTTCCTTATTCTTCTCAACCTCCACCTCCTTCTCCTTATTCTTCTCCTCCTCCACCTCCTCTGGGCGATCCTTGTCATGCACATCATCATTCTTCTCCTCTGGGCGATCAAAACTCAATTTGTGAGAGGCTTGTGGCGTGGGGCGCGAATCATCATTCTGCACAATCAAAAAATCAGATTAATATATATTGTGGAACGTGGGGATTGGCACGTTCTATACCATACCTTGTCATTCTCCTTAGTTTTATCATCCTCCTCCTCAGTCTCCTCGTCCTCCTCCCTAGTATCCTCGTCCTCCTCAGTCCCCTCGTCCTTCGCCAAAGTCTCCTCCTCCTCCTCAGTCTCCTCGTCCTCGTACTCGTCCTCCTCATCATCGTTCTGCGCAATCAAAAATGAAATGAGATTAATATACATAAAAAATGAAATGAGATTGGGTTGAGCGTGGGGGTTGGCGTGAGGGTTGAGCGTGGGGCGTGGAGTTGAGCGTGGGGCGTGGGGTTGAGCGTGCGGTTGAGCATGGGGCATGGGGTTGAGTGTGGGGGTTGTGCGTGGAGCGTGGGGGTTGAGCGTGGGGCGTGGGGCTTGGGCGTGGGGGTTGAGCGTGGGGCGTGGGGGTCGAGCGTGAGGTGTGGGGTTGAGCGTGGGGGTTGTGCGTGGGGCGTGGGGCTTGAGCGTGGGGCGTGGGGCTTGAGCGTGGGGTTGAGCGTGGATTGTGGAGTGGGGCTTAGATCGTGGGGTTGAGCGTGGGGTGTGGGCTTGGGTGTGGGTGGGGCGTGGGGATCAAGTGTGTGCAATTATACCTTCGCCTTCCTCTTCTTTGGCAACTTCCTCTTCTTGGCCAACTCATTCGCCTTCCTTTTAATGGACAACTTATTTGCCTCATCAGCCTTCCTCTTCTCCTCATCAGCCTTTCTCTTCTTTTCCAACTTCGATAGCCTCTTCTTCCTCTCATTCATCTTTCTCTTAATATCATCAACATCATCTTGCTTCCTCTTCTTCATCACCTCATCATTCTTCTTTCTCTTAATCTCATCAATATCATCATGTTTCCTCTTCTTCACCTCCTCACTGTTCTTCCTCTTGTTCATCACCTCATCATTCTTCCTCTTCGTCCTCCTCTCATTATCAAGTGCAACATCATCATTCTTCTTCTTCGTTCTCTTCTCAGTATCAAGTGAAACATCATTATTCTTCCTCTTCGTCTTCGTCCTCTTCTCAGTATCAAGTTCATCAGTACCTGTCTCTTCTTTTTCTTCACTTCCACTATTCTTTTGTTCCTTGATTTCCCCCAATAATATGATTAGAAGTTGTTGATTCTCCTTGATGAGCTTGATTTCAGTTTTAATCTCATTTACATCCTTTGCCAGCTCATCAAGTTTGGCATCAGTTTGGGCTTGAGACACTCGATTGGGTGCACAAGATGTAGAATTGTCTTTATCAGTTTGAGGAATCGTCGCAGAAGGGATTTTCTGAGAGCTGTCTTGGCTAGTTTCATCGTTAATTTTAGGGAGCTTGGGACTAATAAGTCTCCTCTTCTTGGTCGGCGGTTTGGGAGTCCTTTCATGCTTTTCATCTTCTTCACAAACTTCAATCTTTCTCTTCCTCCCATCAAATTCAAAGAATTCATCATAAATGTTGCCTCTCATATCTTCAAAGTCGTCCCCAGAGTACTTATGCTTCTGTTCCTCAGACTCAGCAATTTTTTTTCGAACAATGCACTTCTTCATGGTTGTAGATACCTCCGGTAGGGTATGACTCCTAGAGATTTATAGAGCACTATCCTTGGGCTTGTAGATCATCTTTATCATCTTCTAGTGTCCTTTCAGCAAATTTGGGGACGAATGTATCGATAAGCTCATAGTTCCACACTTGGAATGCTAGTGCGAACATATGTAAAGTATAAGCGACATCACAAACGCTTTTCTTTTCCCAGGTTTTCTTCTTGGAGAGATTTACCCACGGATGTGTTTCATATCTTTGTCAATACCCCGCAGGGTTGCTCTGAAGGACACCTTTCCCCATGGAAATTGGAGGAACATCTCCATGTCTTCCACCATGTGAAAGATTCTAAAACTTACCTTCCTCCTATTATCAGATGCGAACAGATACTGATAAATGAGAAATATGAGTCCCATCTTCCATGAATCCTCCTTATCAGAGCATACGACGAAAATGTCTTCAAGCTCTTTCAGTCTAACAACCTTTTTACCCTTAAAATATTTGAGGAAAATGGGTGGATATTCTTCAACCTCCTCCTCCACCGAAGGAAATCTGCCAAAGTTGAGGCCTATCACCAATGCATAATCTTTCATGCCCCAGCAAACCTCCTTACCATTGACCAAGAACCTTATCTCCTTCGAATTTGAGCTGATTTTTCTGATAAGCAACTGATGGAGTATGGTTCCTGAAAAATATAATGTCGGGGCTTTGAATAGATACTGTAATTGGGTCTCCAAAGCCCTATCCAAAAGATCATGGAGAGTAAACCTCTCCTTTATCTTTGCCAAGTTGGAGCCGGTGGATTTCTATGAAACACGACCATTAAAATCATTAATAATGTTTGGTGCCATGTGCAAAAACAGTAAAATCATATATAACCAATGTTTGGTGGATCATATTAATAATTGAATCCACGCACCAAACCACGCCCCACGCACAACCCCCACGATCCACGCACAACCCCACAATCCACGCACAACCCCCACGATCCACGCTCAACCCTACGCCCCACGCCCCACCCTCACGCCCCAAGCTCAACCCTCACGCCCCACGCCCAATCCCAACGCCCCACTCAACCCACCACGCCCCACGCCCAAGCCCCACGCCCACATAAAAACTCCACGCCCACGTACAAACCCCACGCCCACATACAAACCCCACGCCCACGTACAAATCCCACGCCCCACGCTCAACCCTCAAGCCCCATGCTCAACCCTCACACCACGATCAAGCCCCCACGACCCACGCCCAAGCCCCCCGATCCACGCCCAATCCCCACGATCCACGCTCAAGATCCACGCTCAACCCACCACGCCCCACGCTCAACACCCCACGCCCCACGCTCAAGACCCACGATCCACGCCCAATCTCCACGCACTACCCTACGCTCCACGCACAACCCCCACGCACATCCCCCACGATCCACGCCAAAACAAAATAGTAAAGCCTAACTAACTAAGAATTTCTAGGATCAAAGCATTTCAAACCCTAATTAAGCCCTAAACTAAGCATTTCAACCCTAACTAAGCCCTAAACTAAGCATTTCAACCCTAACTAAAGCCCTAAACTAAACTCAGGGAGTAGTCGAACTAACCTTAGATAATGACCTTATGAACTTGATACCAAGTTGCTGATAACACAATAGATAAAGCAAAAGCTTCCCCTCCTCGTCTGCAGATAAATCAAAACATATATGAACACCCATAAACAGACATAATACAAGTAAACCCACAATACAACTAAAATGTATTTGTAACCTATTCATTTCAATTGAAAAAAGAAGAGCGAAAGAATGCATATGCATATTGAATAGCAAGGTCGAAAGAATCTTACAACCGGTGTGTAAGAAGGAGGATTGGTTTTCTTTGGGCTCGACGGGGCTGGAGCTGGGGCTGGGGCTGGAGCAAGGTCGCCGGGGAAGAGAGGGGGGACGGCGGTTGTGGCTGTGGCTGGGGCTGGGGGTTGTGGTTGTGGCTGTCGCTTGTCACCGGGGAAGAGACGGGGAGAAAACAGAAAACGGGAAGGAGAAATGGGGGGGATAGGAAAAGGAAAAGGAAGAAGAAAAAGAAAAAAAAAGGAAAAGGTTAGTAAGGGTAAAAGGGAAAATTTTATAAAAAAGGTTAAAAATAAAAATTGATTTTTTTGAGGTTAAAAATGGGAATAACCCTCTGTTAAATAAAATTAGACCGGTTAAAAGAACTTAACATAAATAAACCTCCCATGCAGGAACAAAGAACCGGACCGGTCAAACAAATGAACCGGTCAAGTTATTAAACCGACCAGGAACATTCGGAACATGACCGCACAAAGAAAGGATCGGCCAAAACTAAAAGCCGGAAACACCAGACAGCCGATCAGCTAGAAGGCAAAGGAATAACCGGAAGCCGTCCGATTAAACCAATCACACCGGAAGCCGTCCGGTTAAACAAATCACACCGGAAGCCATCCGGTGAAAAGTCAAATGACCGACCAACATAAGAAGATACTTCGGGTATCTGTTGAGAATGATACCAAAGGAACAGATTGAACACTTCCATATTCATACAAGTCTGAGGAAAGTCTGCAGGCTGCAGAAAACAGTCCTACAAGATCTTTCCACTTCAGGATAAATCAGAAAGGCAATCTTCCAAGTACAGACAACTGTTTAACAGACAGTTACCACATTGAGTAAAAGACAAATCTAGCCGGTTTGTCCTATATACTGAAAGAACAGACTGCTAACTCTGTGAGGTTGACCGCCAGGTCTGAAAGGTTGACCGCCAGGTCTGAATCACTGAACCTCTGCTCCACCAATCAAATTCAAGGAAATGAAATATGACCGTTGGCATATTTCACTTATAAAAGGAGCAGCTGAAGAGGAGTAAATGTGAGACACAAGAGATTCTACGGGACACAGTGAACAATTAATTTACAAGTGATAAGAGTGTGTTCTCTCTCTAGAAAAGGCTTAAGTGCTAAGTTGAAGTGTGTATTTACAATTTCGGTGTAAATTGTATGGGTGTTATCGAGCAGGAAATAAGTCTCGATCGGATTGTATTTGTATTCCATAGTGAATATCCTTCTCGCGGTTACGAGAGGAAGGGGTGACGTAGGAGTTTTATCTCCGAACATCCATAAAATTCTGTCTTGTTATTTACTTTCTGCTGGTTCTACATTCTAACCGACTTGTACTAACCTACCTACACCGCTCTAACCGACTCTACACTATCTAAACCGAATCACCAAGTTACAAAAACTGACCCATCAATTTCCAAACCTGTCCTATTCAAAACCGGTTTTGCCTATCCTGTAAGTGTGCTGCTTCAACCTGAAACAAACCTCTTCCGCGCTTGAACCTAGTTCAAGGGTTTGTGACAGTTTGTGTAGTATTAAAACCCCGGTGTGAATCTCTAACCGGATTAATCACCACCCTTTGAGTGAAACGCGCTGACCGGCCCAACCCCGGTCCTCCAGCCGCGACCTATATCCTAACAATTGGTATCAGAGCAGTTAGTTTCAATACTCAAGCAAGCATGTCTTCCGATAGGCCACCAATGCTAGAAGGTGATGACTTTGCCAACTAGAAGGCACGCATGCAGCTACACTTAATCACCATGGATGATGAAATGCAGTTCATCCTGGCCGAAGGACCGATAATCATTGACAAGGACAGAAAGGAATGGACAGCTGAAGACAGGAGAAGAAATAACCTGGATAACCATGTCAGAAACCGGATCTCCAACAGTATGGACAGAAACACGTACTGCAAGATCAGAGACTGCAAAACCGCAAAGGAGACATGGGACACGGTTATTCAGATCTATGAGGGAAATGAAAGAACCAAGGAAAACAAGGTAATGGTGGGTACTCAGAAGTTTGAAAGCATCAAGATGAAACCTGGAGAAACAATGAGGGAGTACAGTGACCGGTTCACCGGCGTGTTAGACGAGCTAGCAACTCTTGGCAAGAAGTATGATAACAAGGAGGTCATCATGAAAGCGTTAAGATCTCTTCCAAGTGCGTGGGACGTAAAGACAATGGTGATGAGGGAATCAAACTGCCTAAGTAAGATGAAGTTACATGATGTTTTCGAAGATCTTAAGGCATATGAGTTCGAAATGAGGTCTAGAACTGAAGAAGAAGTTTCGGCCTCAACCTCAACCAGAGCACAGATCACATCCACAGAACCGGCTACACCTGCACCGATCAGAACTACCGAACAGTTCACCGAGGATGCCATGGCAATGCTTGCACAGAAGTTTGGGAGGTTCATGAAAAGAAGCCAACCGACAAACTACAACTATGGTGATAAATCCAATGTAAGATGCTATAACTGTAACTGTTTGGGACATTTCAAGTGGGAATGTAGAAAACCGAGGAGGGATGACCAGAAACCGGATAACCAAAATAACCGAAATAACTACCAACAAACCGGTGAAGGAAGTGAGGTTCAGAAAGCACTAATAGCTGATGATGGAGGAAGCTTATGGGCTCACAGTGACAGTGATGATGAACTCACATGCCTCATGGCAAATGAGGAACAGGTATTTGACTCTCCTTGTGAAGAATTTACTAAAGATGAGTTATATGATGCATTAAATGATATGGTAGCTGAGTATAAGAATCTACTAGCCCTGTTACCTAAGCAACTCAACTTTAGAGCCGACCCTATAGTACCCATTCTGACAGAACCAGAAATATCCGTTCTAACCGAACCAGAGATCATAGAACCACATGAAACCCCCACCTTAGAAACTAAGTTAGCACCTGAACCACCACTCAAGACCGAACAGTCTAGTGAACTAGTTCGAGAATTGACCGAAGAGGAAAATGCCCGCCTCCAGTATAAAATTGCCGCATATAAGAGATCTAGTGACATGGTAAAGAAGATGTGTAGCTATAAGAGACACCCTTTCTGCATGTTTGGCCTAGGTTACAAAAATGATAGATCCAAAAACCAAAAACCTGTAGACAAAGTAAGATTTACAAAGAGTGACCTTCCTCTTATAAGTTTCATTAGAAGTTCCTTGACCGCTGAAGAGGAATTGATCGCATACTATACGGCAGAAAAACTAACCTATGTAGGTCCAACCGACTCTGAGAAGTGGCTTGACCCTGAGAAAAGGAAAGCCGACCTGCTCAAAAATAGGAGATCCAATCCTCAACCGCATAGGACAAACCAAAAATTACCCTCATTTAAGGCCTTCGTAGAAAAACCGAAGTATCCAAAACCGAGTGCCAAAAAGACGGTCAAGACTTTAACAAAGAAAGCTGTCCGGTTTGTCAAGGTCTGGATGCCCAAGGGACTAATCGCATGTGGACCCAAGTAAATGTGGGTACAAAATAGTTGTAAATATGTACATTTTGCAGAATTTAAAGAAACGGCTAGGAAACTCTAAATGGTACTTGGATAGTGGTTGCTCCAGGCATATGACCGGGAACAACAACCTGCTAACCGACATCAGAATAGAAACCGGTGCACTAATCACTTTCGGTGACAACTCAAAAGGTAGAACTGTGGGCAAGGGTAAGATTGTCCATGGTAACCTGACAATTGATAATGTACTCTTAGTTGAAAACCTACGTTTTAACCTACTGAGTATTAGTCAAATGTGTGATGCTGGATACACGGTAGAATTTCTTAAACATGCATGCTTAGTTAAGAATTTTCAAAGTATCATACTACTAACCGGGAATAGGCTAGGAAATATTTACAAGGTAGACTGGAAAACTAAGGTAGAATATCATGTATGCATGATAGCTAAGACTGATCAAACCTGGCTGTGGCACAAGAGATTAAACCATCTAAACATGAAAACCTTAAACTATATTCGCGGTAAAAAGTTAGTCGACGGAATTCCTGACATAGTATTTAACAAGGATAAGGTTTGTTCAGCATGTCAAATGGGTAAACAAACTAAGTCAACCTTTAAGAGTAAAGGACACATGCAATCTAACCGATGCTTAGATCTCCTTCACATGGATTTATTTGGACCTATTTAGGTCATTAGCCTAGGAGGTATGCTTTACACCATGGTAGTTGTTGATGACTACTCTAGATTTACATGGGTAATATTCCTACAATCCAAACGTGAAACCGCATCAAATTTGATCACACTGCTTAAACGTTTGCAAAATGAAAAATCAACTCGCATTAATAGTATTAGAAGTGATAGAGGTACCGAATTTACCAACAGTACTTTAACCGCATTTCTTGATGAATCCGGTATTAGACACGAGTTGTCTAGTGCTAGGACTCCTCAACAAAATGGCCTGGCCGAGAGAAGAAACCGAACTCTCAAGGAAGCCGCACGGTCCATGATAGCCGATTCGAGCATTGCTCAAAAATTTTGGGCTGAGGCTATAAATATTGGATGCTATACACAAAACCGGTCTTTAATTAACAAATTTCACAACAAAACACCGTATGAAGTGTATTTTGATAGAGTTCCTAACCTTAAGTACCTTAAAATTTTCGGTTGTAAATGCTACAAACATATAAACGGTAAAACCTATCTTTCTGCTTTTGATGCAAAAACCGATATTGGGGTCATGTTAGGTTACTCAGTAGTGAGTAAGGCATATAGAGTGTATAACAATAGAACCTTAACCGTGGAGGAATCACTTCATGTTGTTTCGATGAATCGGTTAAAAGTAATACTGCATCATGTTTTGATCTACACAACAGATTGGAAAATAACAATATCCATTCTGATAGTGAAGATGAAATTCCGGTCTTCAGGCGGTTTGTCCATGACCAAATGGGTAATATTGAAACCCAGCCGGATCAAGCTGTCCCACGACAGGAAGCTGACACTTCGGTCCAAACCGAGGAAATCGGTCGGTCTGACAATCCTGTTCAGCCTACCGATATGTCTAGCCTTGATCAAGCAAACGGTAATTTGGTAGACATCCCTGAACCGAATTTCAAAAGGAACACTAAACATCCCCCTGAGCAGATTATAGGTGACCCTTCAGAACCTGTTCGAACTAGGCGTCAAATTCTGGAGGAATACTTTAATTCCGCCTTTATATCCCAGATTGAGCCGAAAAGAGTGGATGAAGCACTGTCAGATCCGGATTGGATCTTGGGATTGCAAGAAGAGCTAAACCAGTTCGAGAGTAACAAAGTCTGGTACCTAGTCCCTAGACCGAAAAATCAACCGGTCATAGGAACAAGATGGGTATTTAGAAATAAACTCAATGAAGACGGTTTGTTCACGAGGAACAAAGCCAGATTAGTGGCACAAGGTTACAAACAGGAAGAAGGCATTGATTTTGAAGAATCATTTGCCCCTGTAGCTAGGATTGAAGCTATTAGGATTTTTCTAGCTTTTGCTGCTTTCAAAAACTTTAAGGTTTTCCAAATGGATGTTAAAAGTACATTTTTGAATGATGACCTACGTGAAGAGGTATATATTGAACAACCACCCGGTTTCAAAAATGCCGAACTACCAAACCATGTCTACCGGTTAAATAAGCTTTATACGGTCTAAAGCAAGCACCTAGAGCCATGTTTGACACACTAACCGCATTTTTGTTAAAACACGATTTCACCATCGGTTCGGTAGATAAAACGTTATTTAAATTTGAGAAGAAGGAACATATCCTACTTGTTCAAATCTATGTAGATGATATCATCTTCGGTTCAACCGATCCTAAGTTATATGATGGGAGAATTAAGTTTCTTCCTAGGTCAACCCTGATGACTAACAAGTTTGAAATGAGTATGATGGGAGAATTAAGTTTCTTCCTAGGTCTTCAGGTTAAACAACTCGAAGAAGGAACTTTCATCAGTCAACCCAAATACACTAAAGAACTGTTAAAGAAATTTGGGATGGATACATGCTCCTCAGCGGCTACTCCAATGAGCTCATCGGTCAAATTGGACAAAGATGATGAGGGTCAATCAGTAGACCTGACAGCTTACCGGGGCATCATCGGTTCTCTTCTATACCTGACAGCAAGTAGACCGGATATTCTATTTGCAGTCGGTGTGTGTGGAAGATTCCAAGCCAATCCAAAACAATCCCACTACACAGCCGCAAAGCGAATATTGAAATATCTAAAGGGAACACCTGACGTCGGCATGTGGTATCCAAAGGATTCATCCTTTAACCTAACGAGTTATTCAGATACAGACTATGAAGGTTGCAAGATTGATAGAAAAAGCACCAGCGGAACATGTCAATTTCTAGGTGACCGGCTTGTTTCATGGCATAGCAAGAAACAAACATCAGTTGCCACATCAACCGCAGAAGCTGAATACCTGGCGGCCGGAAGCTGTTGTTCACAACTTCTTTGGATCCAACAACAACTGAAGGACTTCGGTGTCATAGCCGAAGAGTCTCCTATCTTCTGTGATAACACAAGTGCCATAGCAATCACCCACAATCCGGTTCTACACTCTAGAACCAAGCATATTGACATAAGGCACCACTTCATTCGGGAACATGTCATGCTGAAGCATATCCGGTTGGAATACATACCGACATATCAACAAGTAGCCGATATCTTCACCAAGCCACTACAGGAAGCTAAGTTCTCTCAATTCAGACTTACACTCGGTTTAACCGACATTAGTCAGATCATCCCTAAGGATGCTTAAAGGGAAATCGGTTCGGACAGACAAAACCGGTAGTTCCTCCTAAACTGTTGGATTTCAAATTTCCCAAGGTATCTATGGAAGAACCGCCTGGTCTATCAGACAGAGTAAACCGACCGGTTACTTAGTGCATGCACCAAATAACCGTATCGGGACGAACAACTGATAACTGACCGGTTCGGAAACAGTTTATCTTAGATTATTTGAATTTCAAACAAAAGTGGAATAATTACCTGTGTTTAAACTTATCTGTCCTGAAACATTGTCTTTTCAAAGTAAAATGGTCGCACCTAAAAAGACGTGAAGATCTGATATCTTTCATGGTCCAGGTCTATGACCAACATCCTAGGCTGTAGACATGCCTATTTCATGCAAAACTCTTTATCCTATGGTTAATAGACATTATCACCTGTATTACCTGGATAATAGGTTTATCTCTCCACTAGTATATAAGTTGAACAAACCTTAAACAAAACAATCACAAGCTGCATAACTCTTTCTCTCACTAAGACAAGATGTCTCAGTTCCCAAACATACTTCAAGTGGATTTCAACTCTGCTCAAAGCACTGAGCACTATGAGATCTTCAAGATGATCAAATCACTTGAAGATACTGGTCTCCAACACTTTCTAGATGATGGCTGCTATAACTACTGGCACACCGGTCAATTGGTCGAGGGTACTGTTCGACGTCCTAGTCTGGATGATTGTCGTTCAAACAGTCGGCCTCGTTCCTCAAATAAGCTGTCTTCTTTTGGAGCTTGGAGTTCCAACATGCCCCGGGGAAGGGATGAACCAAGCTCAAGTGCTAACCAAGGAAATAACCGACCCGTTCTATGAGCGGTTTGAGAAGGCGTGGAAGAGGAGGAACCGCTATTCCACCGGTCACACCAACTCAAGCGGATATTAGGTCACTCCCTCCTATACCCGGTCATTTTGTTGCACGCACCGGGTGTATCTTTGTTCAACCTCCTTATGATCATTTTGGTTTCATCTATGTTTTCTTCGGTTTAGTCTAAGTTATCTTCGGTTTCTATCGGTTACTTTTCAGTGTGTTGTTGCATTAGTCATTAATGAAAAGTAACATTTAATTAATAAGGTAACCCCCAACTACATAAGTAATCAATACCCAACTAACTTGGTTACTTTTCAACTAAATCCTACCTCGAGCTCCGCAATTAGTCAAAAGCAACCTCTTCGCAACACACTTTGGAAACATAAATATTCTCTTCTCCAATAAGCAAAACTAACATTCAATGTTAATATTTTCCCTCCAAAACCGAATCTATATAAAGGGTTATCTTCTAATCAACTCAACACATCCTAAACACATAAATCTCTTGAACTCCTTCTCTCTCTACTAGCAAAGTTTGAATCATGCCTAGCAGAACTTTACCAAACTTCCTAAGCATTGATTTTGACTCTTGCTTGGAAATCAGTGATCAAGAAACAAAAGAGATGCTATTTGAATCCCTCATTAACACCGGTCTTCGACCCTTTCTCGAAGAATCCGGCCTATACTCCTTGAGGATGTCAAGACATTCTTTAAAAGTGCTTGCATCAGAGGAAACTATATTGTTTCCACGGTGAGAGACCATACCTTCTGGCTTGATGAAGCCGAATTTTCTCAGATGTTCAATCTTCCCACCGAAGGGTTTTCAGACTTCCCTCCCAGGGAAGGAAGAGCCGCGGTATCTTACTCTTGGCTGTTCTCAGGAACCGGGAGGTCGGTGGAGAACAACGGGCCGAAAACCTGTCTTCGGTTTCACGTCCAGCTCCTACTCGAAATCATCAACCGCTCGTTAATCTGTCAATCCCCTAACCAGCGGTACTCCAAGAATGTGTATAACATGATGACCTATATCATGAGTTATGCCCCCATAAACTGGTCATCGGTCATATTCAACAACCTGAAAACTATGGTGTTGACCAAACGGGGCATCGGTTACGCTCCTCATATCAGTCGACTCATACTCAAGTATCGTCCAGAATTCGGACCGGGTGCACCGGCATCCCTCTCAAACATTCTCGATGTGGATGAAGTAGAGGATAAGTTCTCTAAGATGGTTAATGCCTAGGCCATATTCCTTGTATTCCTTCCTTTCTGTATTTCCAAACCAATCTATATATCGGTTTTTATCTTGTACCTTTTCAATGAAACTCTATTTCAGTCTAAATAACCGGGTCCAAATAACAATTCAGAACATCCATCTAAGTAACCGGTTAATATTATCAAGTAACTTCGTTTTCATTAAAATATCCGGTCAATATCAAAGAAACCGCGTCCTCGCGGTTATGCACGGTATCAAGAAGAACCGCTTAATCAAAAGTTGTAAACAACTCAGAACACTCATCTAAATAACCGGTTATATCGATAGACAAAACACCGCATCACTACGGTTCACAAACCACTTCATAAAACGGTTTCAAAAAGGGGGATTGCGTCATCAAAATCTAAATCGAAAAGTTTGGAGGGAAATTTCCCGCCCAAAGAGCTCCCGCTCAAAATTCCCGCCTCTGATTTGGCGCCCATAGTTTGCCGCCCTTTTGGTTTACCGCCCATTGCTTCCCGCCTCTTGGATTACCGCCCATCGCTTCCCGCCTCTTGGATTACCGCCTTTCGATTCCCACCCATTGTTTGCCGCCTTTTGGCTTGGAGGGAAAAATCCCGCCAAAAGTTGATGGGACGGTTGGGCTCCCAGACCGCGCCTATAAAAAGGGTCATTGGCCATTTCATTTCACTCTTACGCGAAACAGCTTTCTCTCTCTATGCTATTAAACTCTCACAACGGTTATTCTCTTGTTTTCTCAAACCCTCTCAATCACCAACAATGGGTCGTGCTTCGGCTTTGTTCAAACATATCATTCAGGTGGATTTTGAGGAGATCCGACAAAAAGGGTCGGTTGCGGCAAAGGAAGTTATTACCCCGATTTCTGAAGCCGGACTCGAGTATTTTCTAGGCGGTCCCTTTGTTCTCTACAAAGAAGCGGTTGAAAAATTCTTCAAAACCGCATCTCTCTCTGGCGACAAAATAACCGCAACTATTGGCGGCAAGCAATTCGAGATAACCGAAGAGTCGGTTGCGGAGATCCTACATTTTCCAACAGATGGTCGCAACGCTTCAATGGAACTAGACCCAACAACATTCGAGGCGGCTTGCCAGATTCTCTCGGCAACCGGGGATCCGGTAAAGGTATCCGGTAAAAAGTCCTCATTGCGACCGGAATATATACCGCTTTGTGACATCTTCACTAAGTCGGTTCAAGCGAGAGGTGGAAATTACGACAACAAAGCCAAAATCGAGATGCTTATCGGTTTGCTGGACGGTATGAACGTCAACTGGGCAAAAGAGATTTTCCGAAATCTACAAGACATGGTGAAACCGGATTCCGCCCGGTTATGGGGATACGCCATCCCACTTGGGAAGATCATGCTGCATAACAACATAAACACCGGTTCTGGTGTTCTTCTCCCCTCATGCAAAAAAATAAGATCCAAACAATTCCTAGAGAGGAAGCAGCCGGCCCCCGGTTCTACAGGTGGCCGAAGGAAGAAATCTACCGCCAAGACACCGGCTCCGGCAAAAGACAAGTCCGGAAGCAAGGATAAGGAACCGATAGTATTCACGGAACCGCAAACGCAAGATGAGGAAGACTCGGCTTCCACGTCTGACCGAACAGGATCACAGAAAACCGATGACAATCCATCTGATAAAGAAGGACCGAATGAAGAGGAACAATCGGCTACAAGTCCTGACAATACCGGTGCGGCCGCAAGCCTTGAAAACACTGATGCCGGTGCAGACAGTCGTGGGGAGGAAGAGGTTACCGTTGACAACGACCAGAAGATGGCCGAAATTATAGTGCGCAGAATCATGGAGGAAATTGATCTGCGAGCTCAGGCGGCTGCTGAAGTATACAGTGAGTGGTTGGGTTATCGGTGCAACAAATTCTTCAAGCATATGCTACCGGGCCTAACCGATGAACAATGTTTCAGAAGGCTGAAGGAGATAGAAGAAGACGTCATCAGCCTGACAAACGCCGAGAATCTTAACGAAGCCATGGACCGACAGGAATTAGTGGTACCGCATGCTCGGCTTCAAAAGCTAACCGTACGTACACGAAAGCTTTCAGAAAGGTGTGTTGCGGGAACACCGAAGGCTAACTTACAGCTCTTAGTGTTGGATAAACTTGAGATAAAGAAAGGAGAATTCACTGAAGAAATAGAGCGGTTTGAAGCGGTGCACAGACAGCAAAATACACCGCCCTCTCCAGCTCTTGAGACCGGTGACGGTCAGAATCTAGGAAATACATCTCCTCTGGCGGATCCGGTCATAAACGAAACCGACGAAAGGACAGAGACTCCTTTCACCGGGCCACTTGAAACCGCTCAACCTGGGGATTCAGAACCGCCCATCACAGAAGAGAAAATCAAGACTCTTATTAAAGAGTTGGTCAAAGATGCGGTTAAATCCTGGAAGAAGAAGGCTAAGAGGGTCGCGGTTCAGGCATTCCAAATGGCCGAAACAACGAGGGATAATCTTGTGAAGGCAGAGGCCCGGATCACAGACATCGAAGCCGACTACCGGGACGACACGGTTCTGCACAACTATCATCTTAAGCGAACCGAAGACTTGGAAGATAAGACCTCCAGGATGGTGGATGACATGGATCAGTTTCAAAGGGAAACCGAGCAACAGCTCACAAAGGTCGATGAGGACCTAGGGCGGTCAAGCGGCGAAGTCGGTTGGACACTTGACCGGGTCGTAGATCTTGAGAAGAAGAATGCGAGTCTTGAAGAACGCAATGACAAGCTTGAAGCCGACCTTAAGGCGGTCACTGAACAGGTGGCTGAGTTGATAAATGCAAAGATTAATGCTGATAAAGCGGTTGAAGAGGCAAACGCTCGAGCGGCTAAGGATATTCAGGATACGCTGGATGAAGAGGCGCGGACAGCAAAGGAGGCACCGCGATTGTCGGAAGAGGAAATAGCCGTGCGCGAATGAAACCTAGCGGCTCAAAATCTGGCCCTTGCGAAGTTCATGGCAGATCAAGCGGCCGAGGATGCAGAGCGGTTAAATACTGAAAAACGAAGACTCGCCGAATTTGCAAACACTCACAAGAAGTCCAAGGCGGCTTCTTCCTCTTCGGTTCCGGCAAAACGGAAAGGGAAAACACCTTCAAGAAAGGTTCTGTTAACCGGGATGCTAGAAAGGATCACCGAGACAAATATAGAAACTCCACCGCACCCGGCTTCCCAAACCGAGGACGAAAACGAAGAACATCTTGAACCGCGATCTACAAGACAGCGAGTCTCCAATGCGGCTACAATCAACACGGTCGGTCAACCTCAAGCTGGAGGTTCATCTTCAAGAATGGCTCCACCAGATGAGGAACAACCGACCGATGACATGATGGAAGGGTTCCTGCCATCCGGATCAGAATAGGGGCTCTCTTTTCTTAATCTTTGTTTATTTCGGTTTCTAGATATAATATATTCCCTTTTACGGTTACTTTTATATATATAAAGTTATTTTTGAAACCGGCCTATACTTGCAATCTTACATGGTTTTGAAAATTTTAAATAAAATAATCAAAAAGGGAGAAATTGATAAGATAAAAGATTAGAATTTTCCAAATTTTTCTCAAAACTTTTCCAAATTTTTCGAAAAATTCTCCCAAGTCAGTTTCAAAAATCCGGTGATATAAAGAACCGGCCTACGTTTGTAATCTTACATAATTTTGATAATTTTAAATAAAATAATCAAAAAGGGAGAAATTATTAAATAAAATTAGACCGGTTAAAAGAACTTAACATAAATAAACCTCCCATGCGTGAACAAAGAACCGGACCGGTCAAACAAATGAACCGGTCAAGTTATTAAACCGACCAGGAACATTCGGAACATGACCGCACAAAGAAAGGATCGGCCAAAACTAAAAGCTGGAAACACCAGACAGCCGATCAGCTAGAAGGCAAAGGAATAACCGGAAGCCGTCCGGTTAAACCAATCACACAGGAAGCCATCCGGTGAAAAGTCAAATGACCGACCAGCATAAGAAGATACTTCGGGTATCTGTTGAGAATGATACCAAAGGAACAGACTGAACACTTCCATATTCATACAAGTCTGAGGAAAGTCTGCAGGCTGCAGAAAACAGTCCTATAAGATCTTTCCACTTCAAGATAAATCAGAAAGGCAATCTTCTAAGTACAGACAACTGTTTAACAGACAGTTACCACATTGAGTAAAAGACAAATCTAGCCGGTTACCACATTGAGTAACAGACAGTTACCACTGGAAGAACAGACTGCCAACTCTGTGAGGTTGACCGCCAGGTCTGAAAGGTTGACCGCCAGGTCTGAATCACTGAACCTCTGCTCCACCAATCAAATTCAAGGAAATGAAATATGACCGTTGGCATATTTTACCTATAAAAGGAGCAGCTGAAGAGGAGTAAATGTGAGACACAAGAGATTCTACGGGACACAGTGAACAATTAATTTACAAGTGATAAGAGTGTGTTCTCTCTCTAGAAAAGGCTTAAGTGCTAAGTTGAAGTGTGTATTTACAATTTCGGTGTAAATTGTACGGGTGTTATCGAGCAGGAAATAAGTTTCGATCGGATTGTATTTGTATTCCTTAGTGAATATCCTTCTCGCGGTTTCGAGAGGAAGGGTGACGTAGGAGTTTTATCTCCGAACATCCATAAAATTCTGTCTTGTTATTTACTTTCTGCTGGTTCTACATTCTAACCGACCTGTACTAACCTACCTACACCGCTCTAACCGACTCTACACTATTTAAACCGAATCACCAAGTTACAAAAACCGACCCATCAATTTCCAAACATGTCCTATTCAAAACCGGTTCTGCCTATCTTGTAAGTGTGCTGCTTCAACCTGAAACCCCGGTTCTGCCTATCCTAGTTCAAGGGTTTGTGACAGTTTGTGTAGTATTGAAACCCCGGTGTTAATCTCTAACCGGATTAATCACCACCCTTTGAGTGAAACACGCTGACCGGCCCAACCCCGGTCCTCCAGCCGCGACCTAGATCCTAACACCCTCTTTTGAGGGTCATTTGATCAAATTTCCCCTTGCAAACTGGACCATGAGTCACTGTGGCAATAGGTAATCTCAAACCAAACTATACATTTTAGATATTGAAAAGTTTATTGCATGTGATAGTTTCAAATATTATTGAAATTCTAATATATAATAACAATTAATTACAACTTATCGGGTTATCGCGTTACAATACACGACCCGTTATATTAGTGTAAACGGGTCAAATTTATTTGTGCTCAAAATTTAGAAAAAATAATTTAAAAAACAAAATTATAAATAATATATAAAAGTTTTAAACTTGTAATATATAAATTAGAAAGATACATTCTAACCAATTAAATTACTTTAACTTTTATATTTAATATTCAACCAAATATTTGTATAAACATATTTGGATTAATTTATGACATTTCTAATTCTTTTTATATTTTTTTGTAATGTCAAATAATTTAATTTTTTTAATGTAAGCAGAGTGATTTATTTGTAAATGTATTAAAATCTCAATATTGACCATCATTTTGTAAATCTTATTATCTTATGATTAAAATTTATTAATATTTTATAATTTTTCATAACATAAATCTACCTATTAACTTGTCTTCAAGGGCTGTGACATATCGAGCCCAAGCTCAACCCTTCTTTTAGTGTCGTTTTATATACTTTTATTTCATCCATTAAATTTATCTATCGACTTTATATATCCAAGTCCAAAATAGAACGAATATGGTATTAATTTGAGCGAATTGAACCTCTTATAATGTATTATGTCCTAAAATATAAGCTTAATCTTTTTCAAACATATTAATATAAATTATCGTGTCCTCGTACTACAACACACAACCAATTATTTAATATAAATAAGTCCAATCGTTAAATTATAGGTGAAACTGTACTCAAAATTTGAAACAATTAAATTAAAAGAATTAAAAATAATATATAAAAAGTCTTCAACCTTATAAGTTCAGTACTCTAACCACTAGTAAATAAATACTAAAAAAATAGGCATTAGTAAGGGCTAACGCCGTTACAGAAAGCACCAAAAGTCGTTACTATTAATCTTCAGTAACAGCACATAACGATGTTACAGTTCGTTACAAACACGTACGTTATAGATACTTCTGAAGTATTAGTAACGGCTATTCAAAACCTTTACTGATAAAGGTATTTATAACGGCTTTAATACTGTTACTGTTAAAACTATCTGTAACGGTTTTTTCAAGGAAGAACCATTACTAATATCATCATCTGTAACGGCACTGTCAAGGAAGAACCGTTACTAATATCATCATCTGTAATGGCACTGTCAAGGAAGAACCGTTACTGATATAATCATTTGTAACGGCACTGTCAATGATGAACCGTTACTAATATAATCATCTGTAACGACACTATCAAGGAAGAACCGTTACTGATATAATCATCTGTAACGGCACTATCAAGGAAGAATCGTTACTGATATAATCAACTGTAATGGCATTGTCAATGAAGAACCGTTACTGATAAAAGGTATCTATAACGATGTTGGGTATGACAAAACTGTTACAGATAGTTTTTATATTTCATTTTTATTTTAATTATTATTAATACCTATAATCAAAAAATAGACGAATTTCATAATCCAAAAATAGACGAACTTCATAATCCAAAATAACCAAAAATCATAATCCAAAATACTCAAATATCATAATTCAAAATACCCAAATATCATAATTCAAAATACTCAAATATCATAATTCAAAATACCCAAATATCATAATCAAGTAGGAGGTGGAGGACGGGGAGGAAGGCCACCGGGAAACATAGATAACATCATTGCCATCTGATTCTTCATCTAAACCATTTCTTCCCTTATTTGATCACGCTCAGCCTCAGAACGTAGTCTCTCTTCCTCAAAATGTTTTCTCGCTTCCTCAGAACGCAGTTTCTCAGCCTTGCAACGCTGTCTCTCAGCCTCAATCACTTTACGTGACATTTGTCTCTCAACCTCAATCTCTTCATGTGAGAGTCGTCCATGAGCCTCATTCTCCTCTCGCAGCTCTATCTTCTCTACTTCACGCTCCTCTCGAAACTTCTTCATCTCCAATTCACGTTCCTCTCGCATTTTGCGCATTTCTTCCTGTAGAACCATGTTGTCCTCGCGTAATTGTTGAGTGTCTGTGCAATGACTACTCGAAGAACCCCGAGCATCTGCTCTAAACGATGTAGGTCGTACGCCTGCCCCCATACCTACAACTCTACTATGTCCTTGAGACCCGAAAGCGTACTCTGTCAACTACAGTTCATTTCTACTCGGGTCTTCTTCTATAGTAGTGCGCAACGCAGACTACAAACACAATTAATTTTGGATTAGTACAAAACATAAACAAATACAAATTAAACATATAAATAAACCACACTTACCACTCTCTCAATAACAATAGGGGGGACCTCCGGATTTGGATCCTGTAGAGTTGGTTTCTTAGTATGTGTATGGAGAAATAGGTCAGCGAAATTAGGGGATTGTCCAGTAGTCCTCTCTTGTACAAATTCAATGATACACATTATAATAAAACCAAAAAATATTCGAAACTTTATATGAAATGAGAAAACGCATCAGTTGCCTCTCGACTTGTGAAAAAGAGATGCTACCCGCATGATTCTTGTACACGACATGCGCCCTATTACTCGTATTTGAAATACTTGTTTTTTGAAATTTTGAATAATTTTTTAATAGATTATTAAAGTAAGAGTTCGTTAAAAAAATAATAACTTACTTTGAACTCCGGAGTGAAGAAGCGACGCTCTAGAAGATAATGTGAATCACTAAGTGCGATCTCCGGGGGGGATTGGCCCGAATCGTTGCCACGTTATCTTAAAAGAGTTTAACGTACAAAGTGTTCCATTAACATCTCCACCTATCCCAAAGTTGTTTTGCGTGATGTAGCCCTTGACGGCGATATGTGTCGATGTTCCCCTCTGTAGACTCGAAAGGATCCAAAAAGAACAATTTAATCTTTAAATACAATTATAGATTGTGATTAATATATCAAAACGAATAACTTACTGTGACAGCCCTCCATATGTGATCCAGCTATGTGGAGCTCAGGTCCGTCCAACGTAGGGTCCTATGCGATACTACATTGGAGTCCCGAATGACACTCCCAATATGCCTCGACCATGCAGTCCTATTATCGCACATGGGCTTACCATCTATCGGATTGAACTCTAGTGACATCTTCTCTCCAGCCTGCAACTTACCAACTGCCGTATTTTTGTTCTTACTCAGTCTCCTCCTCGAAGAAGATCCTAAAAATGAACACAAATTTATATATGGATCATAAGAACATAGATAATCAAACACCGGTACCTGCGTCATGCTCAGACGAGGGTTGTGTCTCATGATCATCTGTAGTATTTGGTACACCATCAACGACCATATCATCATCACTCTGTAAATCCTCGTCCAAATCAATGTCACCAATAGAGATGAGTAACGCTAAAGGGTCCTTAGACTAATCCTCGGTCCTTTGAACGAGGTTCTCTAACTGATGCAAAAAGCCCCTACCCTTCTTAGGTGTCATGATCGCTATAAATATAGAATGTAATGTTTATTAGAGAAATGTTCGATTTGAACTCATGCCTTAATAAACACAATTAAACCTTAATTAGAATAACGGGGATTTATTGGTGTAACAATTTTCCATCCAATCCTTGATGCCATATCCGTAGAGTAAAACACTTGTTGTGCTTGGCTTGCCATTATGAATGGGTCATTAATTTGAGGTGGTAGAGTCCTATTCATATTGATACTAACATGACTGTACTTGTCAACCTTAATGCCCTGATCTTTGTGAAGAACATCATACCATCTACATTTGAAGAGAACCACGCGTCTTCCACTTAAAGAATGATACTTCTATGATTTCATTGAGCACTCCATAGTAGTTAGTTGTCTCTGCCTCATTATTTCCAACAACCAATACACCGCTATTTCTCCGTGTTGAACTTGTACCCATTTATTTTGCACGAGTTATACTTTTTAGAATATATTGTAGGTCCGTCACCTAAAATCTTAATATTCATTGTTCTATCGGAGTCATCGATTAATTGTTCCACCTATTATTCATTAGAAATTATTGTTAACTAGTAAAAGAATATTAAGAAAATGTTGAGATTTACTTACTTTTCCTTTGAAATAACTAACGTATTGTTTATCTCGTTCTTCATTTGAAATATTGGGTTGGCGTGATTGCATGAAATCGTTGCACAAGTGTTAAATTAACTTAATTCTAAAAGTACTTAAACCAACTATAAGTAGTAATGAAATTGTTCAAGTTCGCAACAATTTTTTAAGATGTACGAATGAGCACGTTGACGATCCCCTGGTTGGTATGTGTAGGACGTGCTATTAGATAGCTCTTCCATAACAAAGAATATGGACAATGTTGTACTAGTTTGTATCGAGGCATCTCGTGATTCTTGATTCTCCAAATATCGGGCACACGTGCTCATACTCTCATTCACAAGGTAACTCTCGCTAATTGAACCTTCTGGAGAGTTCATGTTCCTTAGGTATTTCTTTAGTGTGCTCATATACTGTTCAACTGGATACATCCATCGATACTGGACAGGCCCTCCAAGGCAAGCCTCAAAAGCTAAATGAACTGGAAAGTGCACCATTATATCAAAAAAAATGTGGAAAGATCTTCTCCAATTTACAAAGTGTCAAGATAATGTTATCATTCACAAGGTAACTCTCGTTAATTGAACCCTCTGAAGAGTTCCTGTTCCTTAGGTATTTCTTTAGTGTGCTCATATACTGTTAAACTGGATACATCCATCGATACTGGACAGGCCCTCCAAGGCAAGCCTCAAAAGCTAAATGAACTGGCAAGTGCACCATTATATCAAAAAAAGAAGGTGGAAAGATCTTCTCCAGTTTACAAAGTGTCAAGACAATGTCGTCCTGTAGTTTTTCCAATAGATTGTGTTGTAAACTTTTTTGGCAAAACAACCGAAAAAATCTTGACAAATTCACAACATCATCGTACACATCATCGTAAAGTAGGCCACGTGTAGCTAGTGAAATGAAATACTGTAATAAAATGTGACAATCGTGACTCTTCAATCCTGATATTTTGTGCCCTCTATGTTTACACATACGCCAATATTTGAACAAAAAATTGTTCGGCATTTTAACATCTTTCAGAAACTAGCATAATCGTTTCTTTTGTTCTGCTATTAGTGTATAAGGGGCTGAATGCTTTATGTTCAATATGATCAAATCTTTTCTCGCTTTAATCTCATCCTTGATCTTTTCTTTTAAATTCAATAAAGTTTCCAACAAACTATCACATATATTATTCTCAATATGCATGACATCCAAGTTATGTCTCAACATCAACGATTTCCAATAAGGCAATTGGAAAAATATACTAAATTTGTTCCAGTTATCACCTCGGGATTCATGAATAACTTTCGTTTTCTTGGGAATGTATTTTGTCAAACAAATTTCTTTTAGATCTCGTGCTTATAATTGAATTTCGGAACCCGATAGTAGAACAGGAGGACCTCTATGCTCAGTATGCATGTCAAACGTATCGGTCTCTTTGCGCCAACGATGATTAGGCGGGAGGAATCGTCGATGACTCATGTAACACTCCTTCTGATAATTTGTCAACCTCAATGATGTCGTGTTCTGATTACAAGATGGACATGCAAATTTCCCCTTTGTACTCCATCCAGACAAATTTTCATATGCGGGGAAATCATTAATAGTCCACATAAGAGTTGCCCGCAAGTTAAAAAAATGTTTTCTACTTGTATCGTATGTCTTCACACCGGTATGCCACAATTCCATCAACTCTTCAATAAGTGGCTCAAGAAATACGTCAATGCAATCTCTCGGACCCTTTGGTCCTGGAATTAACATGGACAGAAGAAAGTTGTTGGTGTTCATACATATAGTCGGAGCGACATTATAAGGGATGAGAATTACTGGTCAAATGTTGTACGATGTTTTTCCGTTAGCAAAGGGTTGAAATCCGTCCCTTGCCAAAAAAAGTCGCACATTTCGAGGGTCTGCTGCAAAATCTAGATACAAGTTATCAAAGGTCTTCTATGACATTGAATTAAGCGGATGCCTCAACACATCATCTTCGGAATTATTATCTTTATGCCAAGTCATCATTAGAGCGGTTTTGAAACACATAAAAAGTCTTTGCAATCTCGGTTTTAATGGAAAATACCGCAACACCTTATTGGGAATAAACTTGCCATTCACTTTTTTCCGAATTGCACTACTAGATTGATTGATTTTCCATCTGGAATGCCCACAAAATTTACAATTCTGCAAATTCTTATGTTGTTTACGAAAAAACATGCAATCATTCTTACACGCATCAATTTTTTCGTACGATAGACCCATGTCTGTAATGAATTTCTTGCACTGATAATACAATTTTGGCAATTGTTTAGAAACTAATAGAATTTCATTCGTCAATAATCCCAATAATAGATCAAATGACGTGTTTGTCCACTAACCTACATTTTTTATGTGAAGAAGTTTAAGAAGAGATGAGGCTTTGGAAATACGAGAACCTTCGTACAAAGGTAGTTTCGAATCATCCAACAATTTGTAAAATTCCTTAGCATCATCAACGGGATGGTCATTTTCACTAGGATGATCATTGTCATTAGGGTAAAAATCAGCGATAATATCTTCCATTAGATGATCCTCACAAACGTCAATAGGTTCCTCAATGATATTATTCTTGTTATACTGTTGTACATTCATCGGTTCTTCTACAAGCTCATCATCTGATTTATCTTCATCACTCTCACTAGCAGCAATTACACTCTCATGTTCAATTCTCTTTTCCCTGTGAAAATACCAAAAACCATAGTTTTGTCTGATGTCGAATACAATCAGATGAGTTCTAACGAAAATTTTATTCTCATATACTCAATTTGCACACTTTACACAAGGACATGCAATTGAAGATCTACCCGTGGATTTTTCAGCAAATTCTATGAACTTGTCAACCCCCTCGATATATTTTGGATCAGTACTAAGTATAGTCATCCATGTTTTGTCAAGAACTTCCATTGGGACTAGACAAAATATTATTATGTCAAATAAAATATATCCTTCCTAAATCTTTCATATACCTGACTATTACAATAATTTTAAACACAATAAAAAAATATAACATACAAATAATCTAACATATCTACAATCTAATTATCTAACATACAATTCAATGATCTAATTAACCTACAATCTAATTATCTAACATACATTCAATTATCTAACATACAATCATATTATCTATCATAATCTAACCTGTAATTATATAATTTAACATCATATAATCTAACATATTATGAAGTTATTTTAAGAACTAACCTGATGAATCGAAGAAGAACAGAAGAAGAATCGGACGGCAGCGGAAGAACCTAAAAAAAAGATAAATCTCTCTTGAATTGAAAATAATGCATAAATCTCTAAAAAATCAACAATAAGTGTAATAGCCTATACAAAAGTTTGTCAAACTAAGTTACATGCAACATTAAATAGCTTATCCTTACTCTGGCAATTCATGTAAATAATGTAGATAAAGGTGACATTAGCCTATGGAAAGATTTACAAGGTTATTTCATCAGATATGATACTACATATACCAACGTTTTCCAAATCAAATCCTGCAGAAAACTTAAATTACAAACTTGAGTAGTGTACAATCATTTAGAAAATGAACCGAACCTAACTTTATCAGTCTATTTGAACATTCTTATATATTGACTAGCTATAAGATGTATCAACCATTAAGGAAATGAAAGCAAACTAAGTACAAGTTAACCAAAATACCCAATTAACACATATATTTGACATTAACACATATATTCGACAGATCCAAAATGGCCAGTTTACACTAGTTGGGGGTTACAACTTACATCACAAAAGCCAAAATATTTGTTGTGAAACGTACCTCAACTATGACTACTTCCTCGAGCAAAAATTCCTGCACACAATCTGTAAAACGAAATTGTAAAAAAAGGAAAATTTGTAAAAAAATGAAATTATTTGGCTTAATCAAATTGTAAATCGGTAAGGGGAAGAAGGAAGGGGCGGCGGCGGCGAAATTAAGTTGTTTACCTAACCTCAATGAGCGACGACGAAGAACTGGCGGCAGCGGCGAAGAACTGACGGCAACGGCAAAATCTGTAAAAGAAAGAATAAACGAATAAAGAAAGAATGATTGAAGAACTTGGATCGAAGAAAGAAAGAAGAGAAAGAAGAACTTACGAGATGGAATGGCAGAGTCGTAGGAACGGCGGAGGGAGAAGAGAAAGAAAGAAGAAAGGAAAAAGAAAGTGGATCTGGACTTTATTTATGATTATCTATAACTGCATTGTCATGAGCCGTTACAGATAACGCTTCTAGAAAACGAATCGACAAATAGGCTTTCTGTAACGGTTTTAAGGATTACCGTTACAAATATATCCAAGTTTTTGTAATGGTTTACTCATAGAACCGTTACAGATACGCCTCATTTCTATCGTTTTTTAATGAGTTATCTGTAACGGTGATACCTAAATGTCGTTATAGATATATCCAAGCTTTTGTAACGGTTTACTCATAGAACCGTTACAGATACGCCTCCTTTCTATCGTTTTTTTAATGAGGTATATATAACGGTGATACATAAATGTCGTTACAGATATATTCATGCTTTTGTAACGATTTACTCATAACCGTTACAGATATGCCTTTTTTCTATCGTTTTTTTAATGAGGTATCGGTAACGGTGATACCTAAATATTGTTACAGATATATCCAAGCTTTTGTAACGGTTTACTCATAAAACCGTTACATATACCTGAACTAAAAAACGAAGAAAAGATTAGATATTTGTAACGGTGTCTTTTATCTAAGAGTCGTGACTGATATATAACATCAGTAACGGTATTATATAGTCGTTACAGATATATTTATATCAGTAACGGTAGTATAATACCGTACTATATAGTATTTACAGATATATTTATATCAATAACGGTAGTATAATACCGTTACTGATATAAATATATTTGTAACAACTGTATACCGTCGTTATTGAATTTCATTATAGAAAGCATTTTTTCTCCTAATGAACCAAATAAGATAAACTTTTTAATAAATATTTTTATAAACATTATAAATTTGTCATTAATATTTTATTAAGTTCTTATAAGTTTTTTTTAATGTTATAGATAATGTTTTTTTAATGTGAATTGAGTGATTTATTTTTATTGGTATTAAAAATTTAATATTAACTCACACTTAGTTTAGTTAATTTATAAATTCTTATTATTTATTATTAAAATTTATTAAGATTTTATATTTTTCATAATAGAAATCTCCATATTTAATCTTTACAGTTTTTCATGTTCTAATCCAAGCTCTTAGCCATGCATGTGACAAGCCAAGGTTTATGTTGTATATATATCCAATCTAAAAAGAACGAATATCTTATTAATATGGGTCAAGTGGCCCTTAGAATGTATTAGGCCTCTAAAATATAGTCCTATGTTTTTGTTAGACCTATTAATAAAATCAATCGAGTTTATGCTATCACAATACACTACTAGTTATGTTAGTTAAATAAGTATTGTTGTTAAATTTTGAAGTTGACCCGTGCTCAAATTTGAGAAAGTTAATTGAAAAATTAAAAAATAATATATAAAAGTTTTGAATGTTCACGTATATACTAATTAAGTTATTTAACTTTTATATTTTTAAAACCAATATTTTTATAAACTTATACAAATAAATTTGAGATACTTTTTTTTATTAATGTGTTATAATTTTTTTTGTAATGTTAGAATAACAGTTATTTTAACTTGATTTGAGTGATTTTTGTTTTTAATTGTATTCAAGTTTCTATACTAACCATCATTTATTTTAGTTAATTTGTAAATTCTTATTATTAAATGATTAAAATTTATTAATATATTGTATTTTTCATAACATAAATCTCCATATTAACTGTCTTCAGGGTTGTGATATGTCAAGCCCAGGCCGTGTTGGCCCTTTGAGTGTCTTTATTTCATCCACTAAATTTGTCTACGGGCAGTGGGCACTATACATCCAAACCCAAAAGAGAACGAAGATATATGGGCCAAGTGGGCTCTTACAATGTATTATTCTCTAAAATATAGGCCTATGTATTTTTTCAGGCCTATTAAAAGATGCGGAAAAAAAAATTACTGACCTATTGGATATTTTTTATTTTCTTTTATAAAAAAAAATAATTTTATTAAATTCAAATAAGAGTTAAATATAAAAAAATAAATAAATAAATAATAATATAAAATAAGATCTACACAAATCAAAATAAACAATCAATAATATCAAATTGTATAACAATTTATAAAAATAATTTTTTATTAAAATATATTCAACGATCATACAGTTGGTTAAAAGTCACCGCAAAAATGAATTCATGAGTTCCTGAATGATAAAGGTTTAAATAGCAAGACGAAAGAACTAATAAAACATTGTTAAGAATTTCTATCAAATAGTATGGACGATAATTTAAATTATCTTTAATAAATAGTTGATAATTAATGCCAGAAAAAAAAATCATGTAATATAATAATAAATTATATATAATCGAAATAGTCTACGAAATCATTAGAAAATAATGTGAGAGGCATTCATATGAAAGACCTGTTTCAATAAATTTTTTTATTGAAGGAAAAAACTTCAAATCTACTTATTTAATTTATTTATTGCTAAAGAGAGAACAAACACTGACTTGAAAAATTAACAACATTGTAAGACGGTATATCTACAAGTGAAAATATTCGAATTATAAAAATTTGAGACAAAAATTTCGGCTAAACAATATGTTGAACTGAATAAAATATAACATGAACTCAATCTTAAGTGCTGAAAAGAGACGAAACATCCTTCGATGTTAAAAAAATTATCAGGAACATGAACAAACAAAATTTCATACTTTCTAGTTTTAATTTTGTTTTATAGAGATAGAAAATATTTTTAATAATAAAAATTAGTTTCTATTTTGTTCCCTTCAAAACTTCAATGTATGGCAACACTAAATACAGTTGAATTTTGAAACTAGGTTCTTTTTGATATTAGGTTATGTGGGTCTTTCATTTTGCACGAGCTCTCCATCCATGTGTATAATAAGATCATTCGGGAAGTTTTTACTTTTATACTTATTCTTCTTTATATTATCTTTATCAATGTTTTTCTATCGGTTATGATTACGAGATTTTGATCACTTTTTTAACTCTTTGTGGGGCCCAAAGATGAAACGATTGCTAATTTAGGCGGATGTTTGTTTTTTCTCGTCAAAGTTTTATACATTTTATTTACTTGTATATCGGAATAACATCTTATCTAGGGAAATTTGATGAAATGGCCCCCATAACAGGGGAAATTCCAAAAAGGGCCCCCGCCTACTAAAGTTGGCAAAAAGGGCCCTTTTGCCCCGCGAACTGTCGGAAATACTCCTTCGGCGCCATTTCTTACGCTCAAAGACGCGAATTATCAATCACGCGATTTAATCTAAATCGCGTGAGTTCATCACCGCGATTTAGATGAAACGCGTGATTGGTAATTCGCGTTTTTAAATGTACGCGATTTACCATGCACGCGATTTAATCTAAATCGCGGTGATGAACTCACGCGATTCAGATTAAATCGCGTCCATGGTAAATCGCGTCTTTAGTCTTATATATTACTTTTCTGCCCTAATTTAAAACAAAACCACCCCGATTCTCCCTCCCACTCCGACTGCGGCCGACTTTCCATTCCCACATCCATCAAGATCATCGTTCCTCAACATCATCGTTCCTCAACATCATCGTTCCTCAACATCATCGTTCCTCAACATCATCGAGATCCTTCCAACATCATCGTTCTTCAACATCATCAGGTCAGTTTAGGTCTTAGGGTTTAGACTTAGGTTTTGATGTATATTTACCGTTTATATTCATGGATATGGATGTATTTAGGGTTAAAGGATTGGTTTTGATGTATATTATGCCGTTTCCTATGTATATCGAAGTATTTAGGTTTAGGGTTAGGTTTTGATGTATATTTACCGTTTATATTCATGGATATTGGTGTATTTAGGGGTAAAGGTTTGGTTTTGATGTATATTATGCCGTTTCCTATGTATATCGAAGTATTTGGGTTTAGGGTTAGGTTTCGATGTATATTCTGCCATTTATATGGATGTATTTAGGTTTAGGGTTTGGTTTTGATGTATATTATGCTGTTTATAATCGATATTGATGTATTTAGGTTTAGGGTTAGGTTTTGATGTATATTTTGCCATTTATATTGATAGATATTATAGTATTTATGTTTAGGGTTAGGTTTCGATGTATATTCTGCCATTTATATTCATGGATATTGTTGTATTTAGGGTTTAAGGTTTGGTTTTCCTATATATACTGATTGATTGTTGATTTTCAATTACATGAATATTGTATGGTTAGCTATTGATGTATATTCTGCTGTTTATAATGATGGATATTGTAGTATTTAGATCAGGAGCTGCCGTTGTGGTTTTCTCAGTTCGTTCAACAAAATGGTATGTATTAAAATGGTTGTTAATAAAATTGTTTTCTCAGTTCGTTCAACTCTTTTTTTTTTATAATATGCAGGCAACAAACACTGTTATGACCTTATGTCCCAATCAATTATCACCTGAAAATAATGTATGTTCTATTCTCTCTACTATGTCCATATTAACTAGTTTTGTATGTAATAACCATTATATTATTGTTTTACACAGTTGTTGATAGTTGAATTTGCTCGCACTTTTGGTGCAAGGGTGTCTCCGAAGTGGAGAGAAGATGTAACTCATGTTATTGCTTACACTGATCCCAATGGTGCATGCGGCCGAACTCAAAAAGTATTGAAGGCAATTCTGAACGGGAAATGGGTCCTTACTATTGATTGTGAGTCTCTGTTAACACGATTATTTTCATACATATGTCTGTTAAATTAGTTTAAAAATTATTTTCATACACATTTGTTTAGGGATAAAATCATCATTGAAAACCGAAAACTGTGTTGATGAGGAACCTTATGAGGTTAAACATGATAATCATGGAGCCCAAGGTGGTCCTAGAAAAGGCAGACTTCTGTTGTTGAATAATGTGAGTTTGGTATTATTCCTCCTATCTGTACTTTTTCTTATTTTGCATGATAACTGAAATTATCTTCTTTGTTGGTTTTTCAGCGTTCGAAACTGTTCGACGGTTACATTTTTATATTTGTAGGGAATTTCAACACACTATACAAACAGGATCTCATTGAGTTAATAGTTGCTGGAGGTGGTAGTATTAAAGAATCGGATAATCCAGATTATCCATTTGCTGAGCCAAGGGATGCGAAAACTATAATAGTATACTTCGAGATAGACAGCAGGTATCGATCAATTGAAAAGGATTTTGATGTTCTCCCCGACAATTGGCTTTTTGAGACAGCGGCTGCTCTGTCAAGCATATTGGATGAACATGTTGTTCCTCATACAAAGTTGCTTCAATCTGTTGCTGCTTGTGATTTGCAGCATTTGCTTACTTAATTTGGAGTTGTTTAGACTTATTGTTCTTCTTCTATTTATGGGTTATTTATGATATTTATGATATTTATGGTTTATAACAATTCTTAATTTGGATATTTATGATTTATGGTGGTTTATATTACTGAATATTCTTCTATTTATGCTTTATTACTTATGTTAACAATATCATAACTTATCCTCATAACTCACGCGTATTGTGTATAATCAAACAACAAGGAACAATGTTGTTATTCGCCACATAACTCAAACAACAAGGAACAATGTTGTTATTCACGCATATTCGCCACATAACTCAAACAACAAGGAACAAGGAACAATGTTGCTATTCACGTGTTTCATCTAAAACGCGTGAATAAACTCACGCGTTTTAGATGAAACGCGTGAATGCATTTCACATTAAAACGCGTGAGTTTATTCACGTGTTTTAGATGAAACGCGTGAATGCATTTCACATTAAAACGCGTGAGTTGATTCACGTGTTTTAGATGAAACACGTGAATAACAATTCACGTCTTTCATCGTATATATTATTTTTGTGCCCTAATTTATAACAAAACCACGAATCCTTAATTTCCCCTTCTCTCTTCTCTCGCTTTCGCCACTCCGACTCGACCCTCCCCTGAAGAACTCGACCACGAGCAGCAGCAGCGGACGACTACGACGACACCACGATACCCTGAAGAACACGACCACGAGCAGCAGCCGCTTACCCACTACTCTTCGTTCTCAAAATGGGTATGTTTATTTAATATTTAAAATGCTATTCAAATAAAGTAAGGGTAATTTGTGGATGATTGAAATGATTTGATTAAATCTAAATAACCCTTCCTCAAACGAGGCCTTGATTTGGGTATTAGCTTTGTTTTAGTGCATAGAAAGTCTTATTGAGTTATTGTCTTGGAATTTGTTTATCAGTACGTTGTTTAAGTTCCACAGTTCTTATAGTTACAAGACCTTTTTGTTTAAGTCCACAGTTCTTGAGTTATCTTGTTATTCTAGTATTAAGGTTTAGGGTTTGCATGATGGCATAGTGTAGCTGATTTCACTCAATACTATCTTGTTATTCTAGTATTGAGGTAGAGTTTACTGGTATGTTTCGTGGAGATACAATGTTCCAAGAATTAACCACAAGTTTGCTTCAATGGACCTATTGGATAGGGAGCTCTTATCCCATTAGATTCATTGAAGCAAACTTATGGTAAAAAGTTGCGGCATTGGATTTCCTGAAACTCTACGAGCAAACTCTCCTCGGTTATGGTAATGTTGTTGAACTTTTTTGAATTCTTGTGATGTTGTTGAACTGTTTTCAATTCTTGTGATGTTGTTGAACTGTTTTCAATTGCAGCTCAAGTACCTGTACTTCTTTACTTTGATGGAGAGTGGAAAACTACGGACGATCTTACTCATTTTTCTGCAAAGTCAAACAGCGGTATGATTGTTCCCCAAAATTCTACTTATGCCCAATTAGTTGATCAAATTTATTCTGCTACCGATGTTGACAAATCTAGATATGATTTATTGCTTCAAGCCAAGTATAATGCTCCTGGCATGATTGCCAAATTTTCTTATATAACTGATATAAAAAAAGATGTGGATGTGGAGTTCTTTTTACATGAAGCAGTTTCAGTCCACAACCGCACTCCATTGTGTGTATCCTTAGTAGAGAAGTCACTACCAACTCAAGAAAGTGTAGCTGTTCCAGAAATTGATGACCCCGACGTCTTCCCGATGCAGCGTGAAGTTTTCTTTGAAAATGACATTGAAGATGAACATTTGCGTCTGAATGTGGGGGATGATGCTGATGATGATTGGGTTCCTATTACCCAACCTAGTAGTTCTGATTGGGTTCCTAGTACCAATCCAAATCCAAGCGGTTCTTGGGTTCCTAGTACACAACAAAACAATGTTGTTGTTCGTACTCAACCAAGCTGCAGTGAATGGGTTGCTAGTAACATACCAAGTAGTGAAAATCCTTTACATGAGGCAGTAAGTACCGGAATCGGATTGGAAGTCAGTTCTTTGTTTGAGAATAAAAAAGAACTTCAGCTGAGGTTATATAAATATGCCATGACTAATCATTTTGAATTCAAAGTGTTGAAGTCAAAAAAAGAACTTTGGGTTGTGAAATGTTTGGATAAGAATTGTAAGTGGAGACTGCGTGCTGTCAGAGTAAATTCCTCGGAAATGTTTGAGATTCGTAAATTCGTAAAAGATCATACCTGTTCAATTGTGACGAGGCAAGAGAATCAAAGGCCAGCACCAGCATGGGTGTTTGGGGAATGCATGAAGAGCAAGTACATGGACCATCACCATGACCACATGCCCAAGAAAATAATGGAAGACATACAGACTACTTATGGAATAAAGTTGTCTTATAATAAGGCTTGGCGGTCTAGAGAAAAGGCCCTAATGGCGGTGCGAGGAACTGTAGAAGATTCTTACGGTAAATTGCCATCATACCTGTACATGTTGGAGAAGAACAATCCGGGTACCATAACAGACATCCAGACGGATGAGCACGGTCATTTCAGGTATATGTTCATGTCCTTAGGCTGCTCAATTAGGGGTTTCAAAAACTGTTGTCGTCCAGTATTGTGCGTCGATGCCAGTTTTCTTAAGCACAAGGTTGGAGGTCAGCTATTGGTGGCGATAGCATTAGATGCGAATGAACAACTCTATCATGTTGCATTCGGCGTTGTTGATTCTGAAAATAACAACTCATGGACTTATTTCATGCAAAAACTTAGAGATGCAATTGGATTGGTTGATGATCTCGTGTTTGTATCTGATAGACACCCAAGCATCGCCAATGCCTTGTGTGCTGTTTTTCCAGAAGCTGACCACGGTGCGTGCACATATCATATCAAGATGAATATTATGGCCAAATTCAAAACCGATCACTGCCACGCCGAGTTTGGTTTGGCTTCTCAAGCATACACAATCTTGAAGTTTAATCAGCATTTTGACAAGATCAATGCTAAGGACCCTCGTATTGCTATGTATTTGGCAGATATTGGGTTTGAGAGATGGAGTCGTGCATTTTTTCCGGGTAAACGATACAATCAAATGACAAGTAATTACGCTGAGAGCTTCAATAGTCAAAGTAGGGAAGCTAGAAAGTATCCCATATCAATCTTAGCTGATTATTTAAGATTCACATTACAAGATTGGTTTAACAGTCGAAGAGAAAAAGCTTCCAATCACAATGAACGTTTATCTTTTTATTATGAAAAGTTCTTACGTGATCAAGCTGAGAAGGCCAGATTATATAACGTTCATCCACTTAACCGTTTCGAGTTTTATGTCCATGACGGTGAATCTGATTATAAAGTTGACTTGAGAGGAATGAGTTGTAGTTGTAGGGTATTTGATGTATCTGGTCTTCCTTGCACTCATGCCCTGGCTGCATCACGTACCCATAGATTGGATGCCTATGAGTTCTGCTTTTGGTACTTCAGGGTGTGGGATTCTATGAAATCTAAAAGTTTCATTTATCATGTTAGGATACCTGGCCATTTCAACTTCAAACATTGCTTTATGAAGGAAGGGCGGCAACATCTCACAAATGGCTTTCATGTATTTTCCTAATTCTTCATCATTGAAAATTGTCTAATCGCAATCATAAACATCAATTCTCCATTCTTGCAATCGAATAACACACAGTACCCAGTGTAGGTTGTTGAGGTTGAGGGGGAAGTAAATAACATCAACACTGCTCCAACCGGGCATATGTTTATCTTCTCTACCCCAGTGGTAGTGGTAAAAGACGTCAGAGAAAGTATGGCCTTCTGGTTTTTTCTGGATCAACCGAGTCAGCAACAAAATCGTCATAGTATGAAGTAACCAAAGGGCCAAACTGGCAATCTAAGATGGTGAAATCCTCCGGGTACGACTTAGGGTAGGCGACTGCTCTTGCTCTTAGCAGACAAATTGCTGCATTCATCTCCACATCAGTTAGCCACTTATTTAACCTCAGAATTGTAGTGAAGAACTTAAGGTCTCCAGCACCATCAGGGAGTTGAACGTCTTTAAATGTAGCCCCTTTCGCAAATTCTTTCCTGAACTCTTTCCTCAGTTGCTCATTACAAGTCGACATAGGATCGACAACAATCGTCTTCTTTCTTGGCCGAGGGACGACATAGGGACTAAGTACAGCTTTCGACGCCGTCCTCTTTCTCTTAAATAGGATGTGGGATGCATCTTCCAGTACCACCACATCCTCATCTATCCGCTTGTCCTCCTTCTTCTCTACCTTCTTCTGCACAACGAAATGATCGTCCACCTTCTTCTGCACCACCCTCCTACCCCTCTGCACCCCCTTCCTACCCCTCTGCACCCCCTTCCTACCCCTCTTCACAACGAAATCATCGTCCACCTACAAAGAAATCATTGAATTAGGCAACAAAAGTCTTCAATTAGTCCAAATGCAAGAATTGCATACCTCATCTTCATTATCCTCCACCCTCTGCACCACCCTCCTACCCCTCTGCACCCCCTTCCTACCCCTCTTCACAACGAAATCCTCTTCCACCTCCTCTTCCACCTTCTCTTCAACCTTCTCTTCAACATCATCTTCATTATCTTCCACCTGCTTCTCCACCTGCTTCTCCACCTGCTCCTCCACCTGCTC
The DNA here is from genome assembly GCF_907164915.1 of Impatiens glandulifera. NCBI lineage: Eukaryota > Viridiplantae > Streptophyta > Magnoliopsida > Ericales > Balsaminaceae > Impatiens > Impatiens glandulifera. Next base: position 44,066,327 of record NC_061862.1, on the reverse strand, counting down.
CTCCAAATTCCCAACATTCTCCATTTCCTACAAAAACCAGAAAAGCACTTCAATTAGTCCAAAGGCAAGAAATAGGCAAAGTGCGCGAATTGCACCAAATGCATGAAATGCATACCTCAGTATTGTGTTCCCCATCTTGAACTGTCTTCTCCATTTCCAACAAAAGCCCATCCTACAAAAACCAGAAAAGCCCTTCAATTAGTCCAAAGGCAAGAAATAGGCAAAGTGCGCGAATTGCACCAAATGCATGAAATGCATACCTCATTATTGTGTTCCCCATCTTGAACTGTCTTCTCCATTTCCAAATTCCCAACATTCTCCATTTCCTACAATAAACAGAAAAGCCCTTCAATTAGTCCAAATGCAAGAAATAGGAAAAGTGCGCGAATTGCACCAAATGCAAGAAATGCATACCTCGAAATTTTTTTGCCCATCTTCAACTGTCTTCTCCTCCAAATTCCCAACATTCTCCATCTCCAACAACGGCCCATCCTACAAAAACATGAAAAACGCTTCAATTAGTCCAAATGCAAGAAATATGAAAAGTGCGCGAATTGCACCAAATGGAAGAAATGCATACCTCGAAATTTTTTTCCACATCTTCAACTGTCTGCTCTTCATTTTCATTGTCCTCCCCCTCCCCAACAGTGGTTTTCTCCAAGAGACCAACAATGTCTTTTTCCTGTCCATCCTACAATAAACAGAAAAGCCCTTCAATTAGTCCAAATGCAAGAATTAGGAAAAGTGCGCGAATTGCACCAAATGCAAGAAATGCATACCTCGAAATTTTTTTCACCATCTTCAACTGTCTGCTCTTCATTGCCATTGTCCTCCCCCTCCCCAACAGTGGTTTTCTCCAAGAGACCAACAATGTCTTTTTCCTGTCCATCCTACAATAAACAGAAAAGCCCTTCAATTAGTCCAAATGCAAGAATTAGGAAAAGTGCGCGAATTGCACCAAATGCAAGAAATGCATACCTCAGTATTTTTAACACCATCTTCAACTGTCTTCTCTTCATTTTCATTGTCCTCCTCAACATTATTTTTCTCCACAAGCCCAACATTGTCTTCCTCCTGTCCATCCTACAATAAACAGAAAAGCCTTCAATAAGTCGAAATGCAAGAAATGCACCAATTATACAAATGCAAGGAAATGCAAGAAATACATACCTCAACTTCATTATCCTCCACAAGCCCAACATTGTCTTTCTCCAAAATCAGCACATCATTGTCTTCCTCTTGTCCATCCTACAATAAACAGAAAAGCCTTCAATTAGTCGAAATGCAAGAAATGCACCAATTATCCAAATTCAAGGAAATACAAGAAATACATACCTCAACTTCATTCTCCTCCACAAGCACAGCATTGTCTTTCTCCAAAATCACCACATCATTGTCCTCAGTGTTCACCACATCATTCTCCCCTTGCTGTAGTTGCTTTAACATCCGTTTAATGAGAATTATGTCATCTATCATTTCGGTTTTGATGAGACTTATTTCATTTCTCATTTCAGTTTTGAAGAGAGTCAGTTCGTTTCTCATTACAGTTTTGAATTCATTTATCTCCTTCGAAAGTTGATCCAATCTACATCTATCGTGGGGAGTTGTTGCTGTTGGAGTTGGGGGAGAGGATTCTTCGTCTTCGTCTTCTTCTTCTTCTTCGTCTTTTCTACTCGTGGCGCTCTCGACAGAATAAGAGCTGCTGGTGCTGGTGCTGGGGGTAGGGTTGCGGGTTCTTCTTCTTGTGGAAGGTTTGGCTTTGGCTGGAGTAATTTGTCTTTTCTTCCTCATGACAGTTTTTTTATGAGGAACTCCATCGTCAATATCTCCAAATTTCCTCTTTCTGCAGTCAAGATCAAAAAAGACATCATAAACATTACCTCCCATATCTTCAAAGTCATCCCCAGCATATAAGATCTTCTCTTCTTCAGACAATTCCATTTGCTTAACAATCGTGCCTTGCAGGGCAGTTTGAAGATCAGAGGCAGTGCTCTTCCTCTTTGATTTGTACTGTATTATTCTTGGGCAGACAGGCTCTTCAGTTTGAAGCGTCGTTTTAATTGCAAGATTGGGGACAAAAGTTTGGATCACCTCATAAGTCCACACTTGTAAGGCTAGTGCGAACCCATATACGGTATAAGAAACATCGACATCTTTGTCTTTGTCTTTGTTCTTCTTCCCCGAGGCGGCATCCTTCTTCTGCAGATACAGCTTCCTGTAGCGATCAAGGTCTCTGGTCAAACCCTTCATGGTTGCTCTAAAGGCCACCTTTCCCCATGGAAAATTGAGGAAGGTGTCGATGTCATCGACCATGCTGAAGAGTTTCATATTTATTATCCTCCTCGGGTCAAGGGCAAAGAGATAATGGGAAACAAGGTATACCAGCCCCAATTTCTATGCATCTTCCCTATCAGAGCAGGACAGGAATTTTGAATGAAGGTCTCCTATTCTAATAAGTGGAATACGTTTAAAATATTTAAGAACCAAAGTTGGAGATTCTTCAACCTGGTTGAAAATTGTTTGCTCAGTAGGGAATCTCCCAAAATTGAGACCTGTAACCAATGCAAACTCCCTCATCCCGAAGCACAGCTCTTCTCCATTCACAAGGAACTTCATCTCCATAGAATTTGAGCTGGACTTCCTGAGGAGCATGTGGTGTATAATCATTCCTGAGAAACGCAGTAACGGGTGCCCTTTGAATAAGAATCTGAATTGGGTTTCCTCTACCCTTTCAGTTAGATTCATCTTGGCAAACTTGGCAGCAATATTTCCCATATTGGTTTTCCAGGATACCCTCCCAGCAAACTCGGGTATTGTAGTGGACTCCATCTACAAAACAAGGAAGAAGATGGGATCACCATGATAATTAGCAAAACAAAATAAGTATTTAATTAAATAGTAAGACCAACAACAAAAATGGAACAGAATAAATCATGACAGAAAATAGTTTGGTCCAGTTCAATCATAGCATCTAGTGTATAGATGCACATATATATTCCCGAGTCATCCACTCATCAAAAAGGATTTTACAATCAATGTATTCAATATAAGAACACTCATCTAGATGCAGCCTCCAATTAAACATATTAACACTTGATCAACTTTTAGAAATGCATTCAATCAAGGTAAAAGTGAAAGATATATTTGCTTCCTATAGCAAGTGCAATATGGTCCAAGAAAGTGAACATACAGTGTGGATCATTTATGGCTTTTGATTCAGCACGGCAAATTAGGAGCACGTGTTGACTAAATTTCTTAATATAACATCGAAACCTGTCTCATTGGCATTCTAATAAGGTGCAGTAAAGCAGCAAAAGTTAAACCCTAACCCTAAATACCATTTCTTCACAAGCACATAACAAACACGAAACCTGTCTCATTGGCATTCTATTAAGGTGCAGTAAAGCAGCAAAAGTTAAACCCTAACCCTAAATACCATTTCTTCACAAGCACATAACAAAAACGGAAATGTCATTTCTTAAACGAGAAATGAATGAATAAGCGTGAAATGCATGCATGCAGAATAAGAACACTGATACAATACTCGTCATATACCCTAAAAGCATTTACACACATAAACGAAACCAGAACCAAACCCTAAACCCTAAATACATCAATATAAATCATTATAAACGGAATAATACACATCAAAACCTAACCCTAACTCTTAAGCCCTAAACTCACCGGAATATGTCAAAAAGACGGTGGAAAGACGATGATGTCGAATAGACGGTGGAAAGTCGAAGATGTTGGACGAGGAACGATGTTGAGGAACGATGATCTTGATCGATGTTGAAGGAAGTCGGCAGTTGAGAAGACGTGGTTTTGGAAGTCGGAGTGGGAGGGAGAATCGGGGTGGTTTTGTTTTAAATTAGGGCCGAAAAATTATATATACGACTAAAGACGCGATTTACCATGGACGCGATTTAATCTTAATCGCGTGAGTTCATCACCGCGATTTAGATTAAATCGCGTGCATGGTAAATCGCGTACATTTAAAAACGCGAATTACCAATCACGCGTTTCATCTAAATCGCGGTGATGAACTCACGCGATTTAGATTAAATCGCGTGATTGATAATTCGCGTCTTTGAGCGTAAGAAATGGCGCCGAAGGGGTATTTCCGACATTTCGCAGGGCAAAAGGGCCCTTTTTGCCAACTTTAGTAGGCGGGGGCCCTTTTTGGAATTTCCCCTGTTATGGGGGCCATTTCATCAAATTTCCCCTTATCTACCTCCCTTTATAATCATGCAATTGTCTTGTTGAAATAAAAATGTTAGTTTGTGGCTAATAAAACAAAGATTCCTGATTCAATTGGTGAAGTCTCTTCTAGTTATTTAGATTTACATAAAAAATTTAGCAATTCATATATTGAAGTGTGAAGAATATTTGGTCAAAATTTTAGAATTGAAAAATACCTTGTGAGCGCTTTTGACTGCCCCGGACCTACATTTTTTTTATTATTATTAAATATAGGACATCCTAAATTAAGTTATAATAATTTTATTTTAATCTAAAAAGATAGTGATTGTTTGAAATTTCAAAGAGGAGTTGTCTCCTAGGCTGCCCATCTCTCTTTCTCTCTAAGTATATTTATACATACATGTAGATCATTGCTTTTCATACACTGGATTTCAGGATAAAATTAATTAGAGATTTAATTATTTTAATTATTAATTAGTGCTGCCCATTTAATTAATCGCATGCCATTAGTGGTTGGATCACACCTTTTCAAAAGCTTCATTAAGAAATTCCTGATCTTGAATGCATGAAAACGTTTGGATGTTTGTGTGTTTTCACAAATAATACCCCACACAAAATAAATTTGTATCTTAGATGTTACAAATTTATTTTATTGGGTATTCATTAATGGACAAAAAGGTATAAATTATATGATGTTGATATTGATAAAATTATTATATATATCTAGAGATTTTATTTTTTATGCGAATGTTTTCCCATTTTACAATCACAATGATAAAATAGACGCACAAATTAGTGTTGATTTTGATAATATCCGAAGTTATCAAAATCTATTATGACCTCCATGATTTTTCAGAATATTTTGTGATAATCACAACACTTAAAACCAAAATCCAACAGATGGTTCAAATAGACAAAATTCTAATAATTCATTTGAACTCAATACTCAAAATCAATCTATGTTAAGAAAGAGCAAAGACTTAATTAGTCATGAACTCTTATATCAAATTTAATGTTATACTCCTAACAATTCTTCCTAAGTATTTTCTTGTCATGATAATAATCTTAAGGTTTCTTAATAACATTTCAAATTTACATTAACTAAATACTTTTGAGAAAGCAAGTACATCATAAAGGGAATATAACCATGAAGTGTGAACTGAATGTTTTGGAAGATAAGAATTAGTGATGTTACCTCCTAGGAAGAAAATCATAGGTTCTGATGTATTTTAAAACCAATATTAATGTTAGTGTAACCATTGACAAATTTAAGACAAGGTTGATAGTTAAAGGGTATCACAAAAAACCAGGTTATAGATTTTCATGATTCATTTCCCAACTTGCAAAAACATGAACTATTTGCATTGGCTGCATCTATTAATGGTTGTTACATCAATATTTTTACATCAAGCCGATGTAAATAATGTTTTTTCCACGGAAATTTCAATGAAGAGATCTACATGGAGCCACTACAGGGACTTAAAATCAAAACTTGCGAGGCACACAAACTATAAAAGAGTTTATATGGTCTAAAACATGTATCAAGACACTGAAATATTGAACTTTGCATTTGTTTCATTGAAATGAGTTTTACACAATCAAAAAATGATAATAGTATCTTTGTAAATACGTTAAAAGTGAATTTACCGTTAGTTTTGTAGAGCTTAACAATCCTCTAAGAGACACTGAACATGATGCAAAAAAAAAAATCATCATTTTCATGAATTTACTGCTAGTTTACAGATTTCTTTATAATAGATAATTAAGTTAATAATATTCTTATTTAATTATTACAACATATTAAAAAAAAAAAGTGAATTTAAAACTTGATATCTAAAGTATTAGCTCAAGTTATGGCTAAAAACATCTAAAAGATTGAAATCATGCTATTGAAATATAAGAAAAACATAAAAATAGAGTGAGTTTCTAAATTGGGCCGTAAGGAACTTTAAAAAGAGGCCGAAAATTTATAAAGGATCATGAACATATCAACCAAAGGTACCATTGAAATAAATTTAAACTAATATGGAAATTTTATCTTGGAATATTAGTTATTTGTTATAAAGTGAGATACAATTTGTTGTGTTTTTTCTAATTTGAGTTCTGGTTTATATTGTTTTCAAAAATCAAACTTGGGTGTGAGCAATGTTTAATTTTTCAAACAATTTAAAGCAAGTGCAATAGTTTAGACAATATGTTTCATTACATGACTTTTCTTGAGTGTCCTGTATATCCCATGATTATATTCGCATAATTTGTAGTGATTAATGACTAATTGAATATTTTTGGTAATTTAGATATGAAGGTGCTTTATAGATCATGTTGGAAATTTAAGTATTTGTAAACGAAATTTCAGCAAAAAATCTAAACAGCTAGTCCTGAGATTTCTATGCTAATTGATAAAATTATTATTACTGAGTTCATAAAGAATAATTGATGTTGCGTTATCATGATGAAGATGAGTGTCACACCACGTATTGCTCCTCTAATTAGTCCACACGAGAAATCGATTAGATCTCATTCCTTCAACTACTATGACAAAATGACTAGAGAGAAACAATCACCATTGCTTATTGAAAAGATGAACGGTTTTCTTTCTCTCAATATCTTCAGATCTTCAAAAGTTATATGTATGTTATTTTATCTTAATTATTTCCCATAAAATAATTATACAGCTAGCCAAACATATTTTGTTCATTCCTCAAAAGTTTTTTTTACCTCAATATTATATATAAGCGATAAAATATTTAAGTACAGAATATTGTAAATATTTTTTTCTTAATTAACTTTTAATTATATATTATATTATTTCATAAATAAATAATATATTCTTTAAGTACTTGACACTATACTTAAACTATTTAATTATATATTATTTATTTCATAAACAAATTAAAGTATTTTAAAATCTTAATTCTATAATTAAACCCTTTTAATTATATATTTTATTTTATTTCATAAATAAATAATATATTTATTATTAATAATATCTATTATATATATTTATAATTAACCATCATTTCATTTGATCTAATCTGTTAACTCTTAGTGTAACCTCGTAGGACTCAATTATAATAACTATATGTTTTAACCTATTAAACGTAGTTGACTTCTAGCAAAAGTATTACGACTCCTGAAATATTTGAATTAAATTATCTCCAATAATTGTATTATCCAAAATTAGTCATTACACATTAAATTAAATGACACAATTCCTTCAATCTCTCACTTGTCCCTAAGAAAGTGTGCGATATAAGATACATTTTTCTCTTAATGTCTTATTAATTTAATGAGTGACATTCATATCCATTTTTAACTATGTTTCTCAAACTTTGAGTTTGAACTGTCAATTAAACGAATTATTCAAATAATCATCCGAGCATGGCCATGCATTTTCAGTTCTCCGTCTTCAAGTGGTCGAGACACCATTCATGTTCAATGCATCACAATATACACAAAGCATGAGGACTTCTCCAATCCTGCATGACGTTGGCTCCCACTAAACTTTTGAAACTCCCAACTACGTTTTTATAATCCCTTTTTATGGAAAGCATTTAACCGTGTCAAATGAACATTAATCATCAAGTGAGACCACAACAAACTCATGTATGAGGAATCTACTAATCATGGTTTAACTTAAAACTCCACAATATGTTTGTGGAGAATATTAAAGTATGTTAGTCTTATATGTATCATCCATACACATATATGTTAATGATTAGACATCTTAATGTCCCTATAATCCCACATGAAACTTGACGCTATTAGTCATCTTACAGTATGGTCACTTATAAAATATTTGTGTCAATTTGCAAATTTTGGACTATAAATTTTTAATAATCCTGAATTTACCCTTGCATATGGGCGGAGTAAAGTAGAAGCCAACATGGGCTGTAGTCCAGAATGACGGTATACAAGGCATTATATATTAATAAAATAAGGCTTATGATTTACAAAATTATTTTGGTATAAATATATTACCTTCTCGGGCGGGGAGAATCTCCTCTCCACTTTGGATGGGCCAAATACTGAGGCATCCATTAAAAGTATAAAAAAAATCTACATAAATGATGTATGTGCATCCACATAAAATTTTAAAATAACTAATTTTAAATAATGTCTCGAACTTTGAGCAAATCCTTTCCGTCCTTGATGCAAAAATATTTTTAGAGGATACATTATAAAAGGGAGATTAGGATATCAATTATATAATAATAAAATAGTTTTTTCACCATAAAAATTATATAATAATAAAAGGTTTGTCCCACCACTAAAAGATATATATAATTTATTTATAACTAAAAAAATATTCATACTCAAAACTAACTGTGGATTTTAATTGAAAATTTTAAATTTATTCTTTCAAAAATCCTTACAATTTGTGTACTCTAAATTAAAATTCCTCATATAAATACTTACTCGAAACCTTTTCAAACATTTTCGAATTTAATAATAAATAATATATATTTTTTATTTATTTTAATATTAAAACTTAAAATAAATATTTTTCTACAGAAATAAGTTTTTCGAGTCGAGTTCGAGCTCAAATTTATAAACTCGTTCGAGTTCGAGTCGAGCTCAAGATGATTGAGTTCGACTTGACTCATTTGCAGCCCTAATGCCAACCTAATTTTATTAAGTTTTAGAGTTTAGGGTATAACTTTTAGATTGTGTTTTTTATTCATAATTTTATTGGTACATGTAGTTTTATAATCAATTGTCTATGTTAATTATTTTTTTTTGTACCATTCATATTTCGATCTTAGTATTTTATATATACAAATAAATTAACAACTTTTTAAATGTCAAATTCTAAGAGATTTTCTTTGCTATAAAACATGCTAAAAAAGTTATTTTTTTTTAATAAAATGGGAGAAAACTTTTAGATAGATTATTGAGAGAGAATTTACTTCAAATATAGACTTAGATTCATTTATTGATGACAAAAAATGGTAGATTTCAACTTTAATAATAAATCTATACATACTTAGCTTTTAACTTTGTGGAGTTCAGTAAAGGAGCTTAGCAAACTTCTTGAAGACTTTCATACACATTATTTTTTTTTTTAAAAAAATGGTATCTTTAGTTTAAAATTTTTAGTTTTTTCTCTATATTTATTATATACACCATTATTTTAGCTCTTTTTTTTAATTTAATATTAAATTTTAAAAATATTTTTACTTTAATTTTTAATTAAAATTTCTAAATAATTTATTTAAAAAATAATTTTTTATATTATATAATTAATTAATTTTCTTATATTCATTATATCTTTTATCTATTAATCCATTATCTTAATCTTTTTTTAATTAATTTTTATAATAATAAAAGATATAATTATTCTGTTGTCCCATTTTTAAAAATTTTGTGTGTATTGTAATGAAATATCCTTAATAAGAACTTAGACGGCAAAACCCTAGGTGAAGTGCGAACTGTGCGATCAGTGTGCCGTGTGTGCCGCGATATGCCGATAACATATTCGCGGTCGTAATCGTCGTTAAAGAAACCCTCGGTCATTGTCGCAAAGAAATCACACACCGTTCATTGTCGTGCGAACTTTGTCATCTGTGCGATTTGTGCGATTCGTATTCCGTGTGCGTTGTGATTTCATCTCTCGGTCGAAAAGGTTGTCTTTTCGTAGAAATTTACTAAATCTACTCATCAATCTCTCGGTCAAGACTAGAGTACATCAGGAAATCAATTTCAAACCTATGTGTACTGTAAAGTTGTTAAAAGCTTCGCTGACACGAATTCGTCCGTGTCGGTCACTTTAAATATGACTTTTGCAAACATCGTAGCTTCAGTAGTACGGGCAATTCCCTCTTTGTCAACAGTTGGTACAAGTCCGGCCAACTCTCTTAATCGGGCAATGGGTCAATCCAACACATGCTCCCCTGATCCTAAGATTGAAAATTTGAATGCAACTAACCTCCACATATGATCAGGAGAGAATCACACGAATATCCTCTTTGAAAATCATGGGTCTCCAAAGCCAGGAGGAAATGGTGGAAATCTGACTGACGTGAGCAAGAGCAATAATAAGGATTTTACAGTCAACACGCCAGGTATGTTTTCTACCAATCCCAATAACACTCATGAGATGAATGCAGATGATAATAGAACTGTTAGTGGAATACATGTTGATAGCCTAGATTGTGATAGTCTAGGACATGCTCTAGGAAAAGATAGAGTAGTTCTGGAAAATAGTCTAGGAAATAAAAATGCACAGATCATTAACTCGGATTCCAATGGGAATCAAATTCAACTTGAGACTATTGAGATAATTGACTCAGACGAAGAAGTAGAGAAAGTAATCCAGAAAGAATTGGAAAGAGAAAGAATTAACGCAGAAAATCTGGGTGAAACAGGAAAAACGCAAAGAATGGCAGCGAAAGCATTGGGTAAAGAAACAGACCTGAGGAAATGGAGGGTTGGTTTTAATGAAAGGGCCAATCTGAAAGGGCTTAGAAATTAGATAACAAAATTATTGATATTGGGAAAGAAATACCAAATCGTTTTAAGCAAAGAGAAAAGCCAACAGTACACAGAGCAGCTCAACCTACATTACCTACAAGACTATAATCTCCTAAAAAAAGAGGAATACGATACTATTGTAAGCTGGTCTATTGAAACATTGAGAGAGCTCTCTAAATGCCCCTAAAACAGAGTCTACTTTATCAAGAACAATTCTAATTGGAATGTAGACCATGTCTGGAAAAAAGCTGAAGAACAAAGAAAAACTCAAGGGAAGGATCAGAAAACAGGGCAAAACCAGAGTAACGAGCAGAATGAACAACAGAAACAGAATACAGGGCAGAAGAACAAAGGGGAAACAAAAGCTGAAAATCCAGTTCAAGAGAGGGGAAAGATTTTCCTATGAACATTTAAGCTAAAAGTTGAAATTATCGATTCCCCGTTTGAATTCAAACTACCCCAAGAAGTTGAGGAAAACTGCGTAAAGTCATGGAAGAATGTCATCGTGGGCAACTTCATCGGAAGAAACAAGGTGCCATTTCTAGTAACCAAAAAAATCCTAATGGAACAATTGGGGGAAAATGGTCTAGAAAAGGTAACATCAAACATTCATGACTTGTACTTTCTCAAATTCAAAGAAGGATCAGGTCTCGAAAGTATTCTCATCAACGGGCACACATTTGTTGGGAAAAACTACATGAAACTCGAAAAATGGACAGAAGGTATAAACCTCTTCAGCAAGCCCAAAGAAACTGCGCAAATCTGGTTCCAATTGCGCAACATCCCTCCCCACATGTATAACCCTGAAGCATTAAGTCACTTTGCGAGCCTATTGGGGAGTCCACTCTACATGGACCCAACTACAGAAAAAATGTAAGCATATGACTTATACTAGGATGTGCATTGAGATACACCCAAGATCAAATCTTCCATACTAGATGACGGTAACGGACAGAAAAGGTGAACCCACAATTATGAGAATCTCATATGAGTGGAGGCCGAATAGATGCTTTGACTGTAATACATTCGAACATGTCTGTTACAAGTGCCCGAAAATAATTGAAGAAGAAAGGAAAAAGAAGATCGAGAAAGAGACAAAGACAAAGACATAAAAGAAACAAAAAGAAGAACAAGAAAGGATGGAAAATAAAAAGGTTGAGAATGAAAGGCAGAAAGAGGTTACTAAAGAATCAGTATTGAGTAAACAGAAGGATCAAGATAAGGAAGGAAATTCAGAACATGGTTTTGATGAATAGGGGAAGGAAGATAGAGTGGTAAGAGATTCAGAATCAAAGGCTGAGAATGAAGAGGTAACAAAGAAACTTGAACTGGAAGCAAGAATCAATATCGAAGAGGTTGTGGAAAGAGAAAGCGTGGGAGAAAACAAGAAAAGGGAAGTGGGTAAAGGAAATGAGAAAGATAAAGAAGAGACAGCTGAATTGGTTGAAACTGTACAATCTCCAATTCAAAAGAAAGTTGACCAGAGAAACACAAAAATCCCAAAACAGAAAGGTAAGCAAATTAAGGAAAATACAATTCCTTATAGCCCTGCTATATGGGAAAAACAGAAAGGAATAAAAAGTAAAGGAAGGGGAAGTAAAGCTGGAACATCTTCTTTTCATTAATGAATTTAATGACATGGAATATTAGAGGGTTAAATGAACCTATAAAAAGAAGAGAGGTTAGAAGAATAGCAGAAATGAATGAAATCACAGTATTTGGAATTATTGAAACAAAAGTCAGACAAAGTCAAATAGAGAATGTTGCTCAGGATTGCTTCAAAGAAGAATGAGAATTTATTCATAACTCTGATGGGGTTAAAAGTAGAATCTGGATAGGATGGGATAAAAGAAGGGTTGAAATCAAGAAATTTTTTGAAAGTAATCAAGTTATTTTGACAAAGGTTATCAATCTGGTGACAAGGGTAAAAATATTCTTTGCGGTAGTCTATGCAAGCAACTCTGGGACAGAGAGGAAGACACTTTGGAATGATTTGAGAAAAAGCAATACTGACGACGAACCATGGGTTATTATGGGAGATTTTAACGTTACAAGATTCATAAATGAAAGAGAGCCTAAGACAGACATAACACAGGACATGCAGGATTTCAATGAATGCATTCGAGACATAAGCTGCATTGAACCGTCTTCCTTAGGTAATCTATTTTCATGGTCAACTACAAGAGGGGCAGACAACATGAGAAAGAGTAGAATTGATAGAGGCGTAGTATATAAAAAATGGGTGGAGTTTTACCCAAGAAGCCAAATCCAGGTTTTGCAACTAGGTATCTCTGATCACTGCCCTTTGAAATTCTTTTGGGAGAAGGAGAAAAAACATAAAAGACCCTTTAAATTCTTCAACTTCTGGATGAAAGATGAAGAATTTAATGAAATCCTTAATGAAACTTGGAACATCAGAATTATGGAACAAAGATGTTCAGAGTTTGTGAGAAACTAAGATTACTGAAAGGGAAACTAAATAAGTTAGACCGAAAAAAACAAATGGGATTTCTAAAAGAATAGAGGAAGCCAGAACAAAACTGGAGGAAATACAAAGCAAGGGACTAAAAGCCCCAAATCTACCTTATAACAGAGAAGAGGAAAAAGAGGCTCTTACGCGATTCAGAGACCTCTATTCTAAAGAGGAAAGTTTTTCTAAGCAAAAATCTAGAGAAAATTGGCTTTCATTAGTAGACAAGAATACTTCTGTCTTCTATAAAAAATGTTCATCAAGGAATTTTAGAAATCAGGTCTTAAGGCTCACAAACTCAAATGGAGATGTTTTACATGGACAAAAGGCAGTTCATGAGGAAGCAATAAGTTTCTATAAAGAGCTGATTGGAACAGAAACAAACACAATAATAGAGGATAATCAAAGATTGCTTCAACAGATTGTGCAAAGAAAAATCAGTGAAGAAAGTGGTAACCAATTTATTACAAGAGTCAGTATGGAAGAAGTCAAAAAAACTATATTTTCGATGAAAGGGGATAAAAGCCCAGGGCCAGATGGTTTCAACGCGAACTTCTTCAAAGAAAACTGGGAAATAATAGGTAAAGATGTAAGCGAATGGGTTTTAGAATTCTTCCAAAACAGGAAATTGTTGAAGCAATGGAACGTCACGGTGTTGAATTTGATTCCTAAGAATTCAATTCCAGAAAAAATTCAGGATTTTCGTCCTATTTAATGTTGCAATGTTATTTACAAAATTATTTCGCAACGTTTGAAAACAGTTATTAATAAGCTTGTAGGATTAGGGCAATCAACATTTATTCCTAAACGCTTTATTTCCCATAACATCCTACTCATGCAGAGCTTATTGAATGGATATGGCAAGAAAAACATATCGTCGCGTGTGGCTTTCAAAATTGACATTAAAAAACTTTTGACTCAATTAGATGGGGATCAATCCACGAATTCCTCCTTGCTGCAGGTTTTCCTACTATTTTCATTGATTGGATTATGCAATGTGTTTCCACTCCTCACTTTGTTGTGAGCGTGAATGATATTCTTGGAGGCTTTTTCAAGGGTGAAAGGGGAGTAAGGCAAGGAGACCCTATATCTATTTACCTATTCGTCTTAATAATGAAAATTCTTGACTGCATTTTAAAAATACTTCTGAGAAGTCATCATTTCAAATTTCACCCGTACTGCAAAGAAGAAGCAATAACCCATATATGTTTAGATGATCTATTTTTTGTAGCTTATGCGGATGTTGAATCTGTTAGTATAATAAAAAAGATCTAACAATCTTTTTGAGTATTACAGTTCTATACAACAATAAAGACAAAAGCCAAGCTTTCTATGGAGGGGTTAATGAAGAAAGGAAAAACATATTCAATATTATGGGAATCAAGGAAGGTGAACTACAAGTGAAATACCTTAGAGTACCCATGTCATCAAAATAACTCCAATATAATCACTTCAGACAACTTGTAGAAAAGGTTAGAAATTTTGTCTTGGGTTGGGCTACGAAAAAACTGTCTTATGCAGGTAGAATCGAGCTCGTTAAAAGAGTCATCTTGGGAATTATTGGCTATTGGGCACAACAGATAGTCATCCCAAAGAAAGTAATGGCTGAACTCGATAGAATCATTCGAGACTACATCTGGGGAACACAAGGTAGAGGAGGAAAAAAAGTCAAATGTGAGGATGTTTGCACTTCCATAGAAGAAGGCGAACTAGGAATAAAAAGTTGTGTTGAATGGAACAAAGTCCTCACCATCAAGAACTTATGAGAGTTGGAGTAAAAAGCGCACTCCCTATGGGTCAAATGGGTGCATACAAAGATTTATGAAAGAAGAGCAGAGTATCTGGAAACGAAGCATCAATGAAAGAATGGGATGGTCATTGAAGAAAAACCTAAAAACAAGAAAATATGTCTTTCAAATGGTGAAACCACAATTGAAAATGGAAGAAAGGTACTATTCTGGCATGATCATTGGTTGGATAATATTCCCATTATATTCAAAGAAGAAATGCAAGAAAACAGAGTTAGAAGAGAATACATCAAGTACTCATTTAGAGACGTCTATGAACGTAAATATAATTCACTTTTGAGGCGTATTCTAGAAGGTGATAGAATCCTAAACCTAATGAGGCAGAAGCAACTCAATGAAAGTAATGATGAAATATGCTAGAAAATAGAAAGCAATGAGAAATTTATTATAGGAAAGGCATGGGAAATGGTTAAAACAAGAGGACAGAAGGTAGATTGGCATAATGTGGTATGGTCTTACAAGATTATTCCTCGTGACCAATTTATTCTCTGGTTGGTATACAGGAAAAGGTTGACAACAAAAGACAGAATTTGAAAATATATAAACATTCCTGATATCAACTGTGTTCTATGTTCGGGAGTTGAGAAAAGCATAAACCATTTATTTGGGGAATTCTCTTTTGTAATACAAATCTAGAGGATGTATGCTGCAAACATGAACATCATCAACTTTCTAGGAATATGGGAAGAAATCCAAGAGTGGATGAAGAATAAAGCAAAAGGAAGATCATTCTATATAAGTATGTTGAATGCTATTTTGGAGCAGTAATCTACAATATCTAGAAATAAAGAAATTTAAGAACTCATAGTGGAAGAAGTAGAACCGCTAAAGATATTTGGAGAGATATAACTTCAGATAGAAATGCACTCATTCAATCCTGGAGAGGAATCGAAAGGAATGAAGAGAATAGAAAGTTCTACCAGATATGGGATATTTCGTTTGAGAAAGTCACAAGTAGAATAAAAGTAAAAACGATGTAGGATTTAATTGATTATTGTTATTGTCTGTAATTCAATTATTGTTTCATTGTCAAATCTAGAAATTGTCTAGATCTGATCTTAAACTTTTATATTTTTTTCCCTCTGTTGGGTTTTTTTTAATAAAATGGCACTAAGCTGTTTTTCCCAAAATATATATATATATATATATTAGATTTTAAAAACATTTTTAATTTAATTTTTAATTCAAATTTCTAAATAATTTATTAAAAAATCATTTTTATATATTCTTTTCATATTTATTATTTATACATTAATTTTCTTTTATTCATTATATATTTTACATATTATTCATTAACTATAATTAAATATATATACGTATATACAATTTAAAATTAAATTAAAAAATCACATGTGGTCTAGTGATTAAATGTTCACATTTCATATCTAAGACCGGAGTTTGAGTCTCAAGTGATGCGAATTTATAATGTTAAAATGAAAGTGATGGTGCATATGGGTGTAAATTACAAATTTGAAAGATGGGAGAATGATTGTTCATATAATGCATACTTGATGTGATGACATATATATGAGTCCCTACGTAAACACTTTTATGAATTTGTGGTCAATAGGAAGGCCAAAAGTAAGGATAAGATGACATGTGTGAGATCTTACTTAAATGCGTGTGTGAATTTGTGGTTGATGGAGAAGGTCAAAGTAAGAGTAAGATCTTTACTCTAACTAAAAAATATCAAGTTAATTTTGTTATATATATATATTATATAAATATTATATATTAAAAAAGAAATAAACATATTACATTATTTTTTTTACTTTTCAGAATTGTGGTGAAAGATAGAATTTTTTTATTATATATGAAATAATATTGAATTATATATGAAGTTCTATGCTCGTTTTTACACTTTCCATCGATTTCCCTACGGATTAAAGAGACGGTTTTTGATTATTTGATTTCGTGTGAACATAGAAATCGACCCGAGTGAGTCATATGATTTACGTTACTCTCGAATCCTAAAATGTGGATGAGAACCCGAAATAGTAGGTCATACAAAGTTTATTCTTTAGTTTCAAAAAACTTTTCTATAATTGCCTTTTGTTAATCTCATAGTTTACCTTGTTAGAATTATCATAATTAGATCCTAATTTAATGTGTGAGAAATTAAAATTTGAATGACGGAACTATACATTAATTTGATGAATCATGAATCTTAATAGAAATGGTCTTTAATCCTCTATTTAGTCTTTCTTTATGTGGAATGGTTCTTCCATATGATGAGTATGTCAATAGGTTTCTCTCTCTGTTGATAGGAACGCAAAGGAAAATTGACCATACTTCAAATGGGGATCATTACCGTTACATATAACTAACATTAAGTTAGTTATTATAGTTAGGTTATTTATAATTCAGCCCCTTCATAAAATTAGAAATTCCACTTAGGTGTCCTCACTTTATATTCATGACAAATACACCCATAAACCATAAACTTAATCACATTAGATCACATTATTTTGACTTATATTAAATATGACAATTGCACAATTATTTATTATACTAGTGACCCTAAAAATTGCAACAATCTCCCACTGGGTCACGTATGTACAAAAATAATTGTATCAACCATAATGCGCCTGAAGTTTTATGTCATCTCAATCATATGTTGTATTAAACAATTTTATCAATTAATTATATCGATATAAGACCAAAGAGCTCGTCGTTGTATTTAAGCACAACTAGACCCAACAATAATCACATAAATCAATACAATTAATGTACAAATTATATCATGAATGTGAGGAATAAAAATTTCATGCAATGTGATCTTTTCATATCAATTTTCAACTAGTCCTACTTGACTTTAGTGAGAACTTTAAACATAATTATACAAAGTTTAATGAACTGAATAATACTTAATTTCTTATCAGAATAAAAAACCTCATAAATATCTATAAAATAACTAAATTGAAAGACAACCAAACTATAAACTCACACTGAAGTTAGAGATTATCGATCTCTGCGACACTTATACGAGCAATATTCTTATGAAAGACAATGGACGATAAACCCATTATCAAGAGGTTCATAACCATAGAGTTTATACATAAATATAACTCGAAGTGGATTTCATACTGTTTTGGCATCCCGTAATATCGGAGTTAGAATACTCAATGATCTCAAGACTATCCGACTTCCTATATGTGAGCATTTAATTCTTAGTTTTTTTTTTCAAATATCTCATAATTATTGGCTACTTAATGTCAAGCAAAATTTGTGACAAACAAAATGTCACCCATTTATAAAACCATAAATGGACGTGTACTCCCACTAAACTTGTGATACACAAATAATTAATTAAATTCACCTCAAAACCAAAAGAGAGAATTGTTATTTTGTGGAATTTATGGTATCACTAACGAGACGCTTATTTAAGCTTATAGATGAATTTCTTTAATTTGCAAACTATATTAATTTGGTCTCTCGACACAAAGTTTTCTCATTGCCCAAATTGTTTTTCAATGTATCTATTGAAAAACCCCTTAACATCTATTATGGTGAAGCTCCATATCAAAATATGCAACGAGTACCATAAATTGTCCTTAAAGAGTAAATCAATTATACTTAGGGATGTAAATGAACTGAGCTGCTCGCGAGCTATTCGAATCTCGGCTCGGCAAAAAGCTTGTTCGAGCTCGTTCGTTAATCTTAACGAGCTGAGCTTAGGCTCGTTTAAAAGCTCGAAAATTTAAACGAGCCGAGCTTGAGCTTCTCGATATTCGGCTCGTAAGCTCACGAACATGTTCGTTTATAGGCTCGCTTATAGGCTCGCGAACAAGTTCGTTAATAGGCTCACGAACATGTTCGATTATATAAATTATAAAAAAAAAAATTAAGTAATATATATATATTAAAATAATTAATATAATAATAATCTTTAATTAAATTTAAATTAATAAATATATATTTTTTAAAAGATACCTCTAGAACTATGTAGAAGAACTGAAAGAGGGTCATTCATCTTTCTATCTCTCATAACTCTCTCTTCTCTTCCGTCTAGGTTTTCAAGGTTGCAGCTCACAAGGAAAAAGAAAAGAGTTTATTATTCCCACCATTCTCATCATGCTCTTAGTTGACTAGAAAGAGAAGGGATTGACTAGATTGCGTACAAGATTTCGAGACACTTTGCTAGGAATCTACACTGTGTATTGATCTCTTTGCTTTTTCTGCTGTCCAGGTTTTCTCGCTTTTCTTTTCTCTCCAAGGACGTGTCTTTAATGTTTTGATATAAGATTTCAATCATTCCATGTTTCAGCTTTGTATGAATTTTGTAGATCTACATGAATTCTATACTGATATTAGGGTTTGAGGTAATTTATTTATAATATATGATTTTTGCTGTTCAGATTCGATCAAGTAGAATGATCTGTCTAGTTGATCCGATACCTGTCTGAGATTTAAAAATGTTCTTAAAAGAATATCATATATATATATGATCTTTTCTGTTCTGAATCGAGCAAGTAGAATGAATGATTTGTCTAGTAGATCCGATACCTGCCTAAGATTTCTGCAGAAATCTCTTTCGTTTTTGGTTCGGATGGACGAACTAAGATGTAAATTATATCATTAGCTGCATAATTTTCATTGCTCATTAGCTACTCTTTTCTGCTGTCCAGGTTTTACTTTGTGCAGAAAATTGGTTACGTGCACGTTACCAAATCAAAAACAAACAAAAAGTAAGTAAATCAATATCTTATTCTTTATTTATTAAGTCTTAGTTACTAAATCTAAAAGATAATTTTATATGTGAAGGATAATTCAGGGATAAAAGAGATTCATTTGACTTAAAGTCTTGCAGTCAATGGTTGTGACTTCTCTGGCATAATTATGAAATTGGTAAGTTTATATAATATAATTATTGGTTGACTGTTAAATATTTGTTTGTTTGATAATCATATTATGAACTGAAATAAGTAATGATGATGATGTGTTATATATAATGTAGGTATGTTGATTTTGTGATAATAAATTGTAAGATGTTGCTGGATGAGAATTGAGAACAAAATATTTTTGATAATATGATAGTGTAATGACATTTTTCAAAGTATACTACAACTAAGCAAAATGCTTTATAACATAATCCTTTATTTTATTGTCTAGTGTTAAATATTTATTTATTTTGTAATCATATTATGAAATGAAAATAATGAATACTGATGATGTGTTATTTATGATGTAGGTATGTTAATTTTGTGATAGTAATCTATAATGGTAAGATGTTGCTGGAGGAGAGCAAAATGCTCTTGATAATATGCAAGTGTTTTGGTCTTTTTTGAAGTATACTCCAACTAAAGCAAGATGCTTTATCTTATTAGATGATTGCAAAATACTTTTGATAATAGCAAAATATTTTTGATAATATTTGTGTGTTATGGCCTTTTTAGAAGTATTCTAAAACTAAAGCAAAATGCTTTTTGTAATTATGTTATTAGCTAGTGTTTTATCATTTTGATAGTTTATTTCCACTAATTTGTTACACATAGCAGTTGAAAAGTATATTTACAATTTTTACTTTAATGTTGCATTCATTTCATTGTTTAAGTTATAAACGAGCTTTAAACGAGCTCATAAACGAGCTTTTTAAACGAGCTCTAAACGAGCTTTCTAAACGAGCTTTAAACGAGCCGAATACGAGCGGCTCGTGAGCTCAATTAAATTCATACGAGCCGAGCTCGAGCTCGATTATAAAAGCTCGAAACGAGCTCGAGCCGAGCTCGAGCCCGAATATATAACAGACGAGCCGAGCTCGAGCTTGATACTGTTTGGATCGGCTTGGCTCATTTACATCCCTAATTATACTAGATAGTCATAAAGACACTTGATTTTGAGGTTGTTGAGTTTGAACTTAATGAATTTGATCAATATTGTCTTGTTACTCTTGATTTTTGAACATTATCATCAATATCAATAAAATCCTTATCAATGTCAAAAAATACTTGAGATATAAATCAAATATTCCACAATATGAATTATTGATCTAAATCATTTTTAAATACATAATCATTTCTCCCCTCAAACTCAATATCCTCAAAAAAAATATTGTTGTCTCGTTTTCAAAAAAACTATATTTAACTTGACATAATAAAAATTATAGCTCTTAATCACTTAGAATATTCAATAAACCAGTTGCTCACATTTATTATAAACTTAAGTAACAACTAAATTCAAATAATAATTTATTCTATCTCAAAATACTTAATGCAACATTAATATCAAGTCTTTGGACAGTAATATTAATTGCTAATAGTATTTTGGTGTAATGATCAAACATTAATAATAAGACATGTCAAATAATCAATCTATATTTAGATAGATTAATTATTCACATAAATAAGACTTTATAATTATTACATGTTCATCATCACAAGTATTAATGCAATTCCGTCAATTAATTATAAGTCTTTGGGCCAAATAATATAATCACATAAATTACAAAATACTACCATTCAAAATTTTCTTGAATTAATTTCAACAAACATTGTCACTTTGATGATTATTTGTATCAATCAATACAATCCAAATAATGAACAATAATATCATTAATATGAATTTAAATGTTATATTATTGTATAACCCAAATCAATAATATATGATTTTCCAAAGAAACATGTAATTTATTTTATAATAAAAAATAAAATTTTAGCGTAGGCCAAATCTTACTTTTTGCATTTGAAATTTGTAATATCTCATATTAATTAAATTAAATAATAATTTTTCAAGATTTATTTGAACAAATTTCAAATATACTTATGGCCTAAATCCAATTATTAATTAATTTATTAATAATTATTAATTTTAATCTTTTAATCTTAAAATAAAGGGTATAATTAATTTTTTTTTATTATATATTGATTTATATATACATAACAATAAAATTATTCCTTAATTCTCACTTTAAATTTATAATATATATTATATATTATTTAATCTCTTGACAACAAATATTTCGTCAATTTAAAACAGATAATTCCTCAACGAACCTCAACAACGAACGAGAAAATTTAAACGATAATCTAACTATCAGTAAATATTATTAAATAACATCATAAATCTTTATATTCTTTACTCAATTATTCCATATTATCAAAAATAATATATTCATATATTCCTAAATTTTATGAGAGAGAAAATTCAAAAATTCATAAATTTAGTATCTTATATCTTAATGATTGCAGAAAATTTAAATATCCATTAATATATCGATTAAATTTTTTAAATCTAAGATATATATATATCTTATTCAAACATCATAAAATTTAATTTAAATTCAATATATGAATCTTAAAAGATATATCTTTCCAATTAAAATTTTTATAATCATATATATTCTTTATCAAATTGATTATCATCAAAATATATTCCTAATATTATTTTTTGAAATTATCAAAACCAAAATATATATATATATGATCCGAAATCATCATTTCATGAAATGATGTGAGAATCTAAATATCTCTAAATTTCAATATTCCTAAATTTAGGATCTTATGAGTTAATTCAAATATCTCTTTCGCTTCAATCTTCATGATAACATCATACAATCTAATCTAAAGATATATCAATCTTAATGAAATAATATATATATATATATATAATCCGATTTAAAATTTTAAATCTAAAATATATATTTTTAATAATATTATCCAAATCAATATATTTATTTCTAATAATATTATTGACATGATTTGAAATTGTCAATATATATTATTTGAAATTATCATAAATATATACATATATCTTAAGCCTAATGATGTATATATTCTCACAACATTAATTAGGACGGCTCTCTGATACCAATTGTTAAAATTATCCTAATTAGATCTTAATTTAATGTGTGAGAAATTAAAATCTGAATGGCGTAAGCTTACCTTAATTTGATGAATCATGAATCTTAATAGAAATGGTCTTTAATCCTCTCTTTAGACTTTCTTTATGTGGAATGGTTCTTCCATTTGATGAGTACGTAAATAGGTTTCTCTCTCTGTTGATGGGGACGCAAAGGAGAATTGGTCGTACTTCAAATGGGGACCATTACAGTTACATAGGGAAATTTGATGAAATAACCCTCGTATTATTACCATATATAGCATGCATTTACTAATTTTTTCATTTTTAACCTTTTGCCAAGGCAAAATGTCACTTTTGCCCTTTATTTAAAAAAAAATTGATTTTCTCTTTCTTTTCTCTTTCCTTCTCCTTTCCCTCCCGCTCTCTCTTTTCTCTTTCCCTCCCTCTCTCTCTTTTCTCTTTCCTTCTCCTTTCCCTCCCTCTCTCTTTTTAACTTCCCCCCAAAGACGATCGATCAAGCCGAAACATCGACGACGTCCTCTCCTCCGAACCCCGACGAGCCTCCGATGACAAATAAGAGCCTCCGACGAGAATCAGAACTCCAGAACGACGAAAGTGAGTTTATCTTTCATGTTTTCCCGTTTCTATCCGAGTTTTCCCGTTTTAGGTTTAGGGTTTTAGTGTTTATTGTTTAGGTTTAGGTTTATTGGCTGACTGAATCGTTTTGGGTTGAAAATACATATGTCGAAGGCTGTTGCAGGCTGTCGCAGACGAATGCGCATCTGTCGCCTGCGACAGATGCGCATTCGTCTACGATAGGATCGGGGGCTCAACCTCGGAGTTCGTTGCTTCGGAGAAAACTCACCTTCAACCTCAACCTTCGTTCGTTCTGCTTTTTTCCGTCGTCGGGGGCCGGATAGTCGTCGGGGGAGAGGAGAAGAAGAAGAAGATGATGATGGTGGCGTTGGTTCCTTCAGCTTCGTCGTCATCGGTCTTCGGGGGTAGGGGAAGTTGAAAAGAGAGAGAGGGAGGGAAAGGAGAAGGAAAGGGAAAAGAAAAAGAAATCAATTTTTTTTTTAAATAAAGGGCAAAAGTGACATTTTGCCTTGGCAAAAGGTTAAAAATGAAAAAATTAGTAAAGGCATGCTATATATGGTAATAACCCTCTTATGAGGGTTATTTCATCAAATTTCCCGTTACATATAATTAACATTAAGTTAGTTATTATAGTTATGTTATTTCTAATTTAGCCCCTTAATAAAATTAGAAATTTCACTTAGGTATCCTCACTTTATATTTATGACAAATACACCCATAAACCATAAACTTAATCACATTAGATCACATTATTTTAGCTTATATTAAATATGACAATTACACAATTATTTATTATACTAGTGATCCTAAAAATTCCAACGTACCTTCCTATAGACTCGTAAAACGAGACGAGATGACTCGTCTCTTGAGCAATTTGATGAAGTACTCCAAATTATATATAAATGAATTTGGATTATGAATTAATCGACCAATTCCCTTTTATAATATATGTATGTATATATATTAAAAATAATAATTTATTTCAACAATAATTAAAAGGATATAAAAAAATTGACACTACCCATCTCTGGTGTGTCGATCCAGATCTTTATTGAGATCATGGAGAACCAAATCAATATCAAATTGGGAAGAATGTCAATTTTATTTATAAAGTTGGATTGAGGTGTCAAATTTATTTATAAAGTTGGATTGAGGTGTCAAATTTATTTATAAAGTTGCAAAATTTTATTTTTATGTATAAAGTTGTCAAAATGTGTCAAAAATAAATAAAATAACGGAATTCATCTAACGGGGTTAAATTTGTATCCAAGTCAAGGATATATTATATATATTTTTTTTTAAACTATTTTTCTTTTTCATTTTTAACTAACCTAAACTTAATAAATAAATAAATAAAATTATTTTTTTCTTTTCTTTTTTACAGAGCTAACTTATCTCTTCCTCCTTCACCCGTATCTGCCGTAACCAACCCTTCTTCACCAGCAAAGCATCTCCGACGATTGCCTCTCTGCACGGTTTCTTCCGACAATATCTCCGTCGACTGCCCCTCTGCACGGTTCAGTTCCACCGGAGATTGCTTTCTCTTCTCTTCAACCGCTGCCTCCAGGTTCATCTTTAGCCTCGGACAGACGTTTCTTCTTCCTCCTTGTTCTTCTTCTACGGCCTTCAGACTTTGAGAGGCAATGTCAATGTTCGAATTGTGCTACCTTCTTTTCTTTCTTCTTCACAATTGCCACTCTAGTATTCAAGTGATTCTCTGGCCCATACAATAGACGAACTGATTCGGATATTGTCGATACAGTTGGTGAGAGTTGTGGTTTTGGAGATTTTGGCTGAACCTTAACAACTTCCCGAAGTCAATGAATAACTGTCCGCCCTTGATTTTCACCGTCACAAGAAACAACGTTCTTTCCTTTATTAACAAGTCCCACCCGCACTCCGTCCACTTTTTGCATATCGAGTATGTTTGATGAATTCAAAACTGTTAGATTCTATATGGGCAAAACAGGAGGAAGATGTTCCTTTTGTAACTGTACTAAATCGTCACGATCAAGTCCTAATTTGATGTCCGTGACGTGAGTCGTGAGTTTGGAAACGAGATGACCCGGAAAATCTACGAGACAATGGTCGTTGGTGAAGAGAGCGGCGATGGCGACTACCGGTCAAGAGGAAGAGGTCGGCGACCGGAGGATGATGTTGGTGAAGTAAAAAATGATTACTGGGTTAGGTTTGTTTGAAATGAAAAAAATAATAATTTAGAATATATATATATATAAAATATAATATATATATATATATATATGTGGATGCCACGTGGATATAAATATAACGGAGTTAAATAACTCTCATTATTTTATTTATTTTTGACATTTTTTAACAATTTTATATACAAAAATAAAATTTTGCAACTTTATAAATAAATTTGACAACTCGCTCCAACTTTATAAATAAAATTGACATTCTTCCCTTATCAAATTATCATTACTGAGAGTTGAGACAAAAGATGGTGAAAATATTGAATAACCTCAAAAATATGATATTTGATGGATATGGACTTACAAGTTGCTTAGTAAAGAAAACATGCAGGATATTTCATTTCTATTTAACAATTAAATCTTATAATTATTTGGATCTGTATAATATTAATTAAGGATGAGAATAAGAATTGATATTTTTTAATTATAATTTTACTTGTTTTACTAGTGCACATTATTGAGGTAAATTTTGTTCAAGTTAAGGTATTCAATCGACCGTTTATGTTGTCACATACATAATCATTTGAGTGAAATCTCTTTAATCATTTATTAAATATTATCTTATACCTAACACCTGATTATTTATCTAAGACTAAAAAATTCAAAGGGCAATCAACCATACAAACCTAAAATATTGATTTCATTTGAAAAAAAAATCTTTATTTAATTTTTTTTTTTTGGATGCAGATACGCCAGAAATAATTCTTTATTATATTGCTAACTAACATTAATTAATTTGAAATCTTGATGTATTTGAATTTGGATTTATATAAAAATAATAAAAAGATTTTTTAATGATTCATCAAGTCTTCAAAATCAAATGTGACAATGATATAAATGCATATTTTACCAACTCATCATATCTTAAATTAATTAAAAACATTAATCCCTTTCACACATGATTTTGATCAAAATTCAGTACTAAAGAAATTAAATTAAATAACTCACGTTTATATCGGGTAACACTCAGCACACCAATATTATGAATTCTTTAATGTAACTTATTCAAGAAAATCATTTAAATGTTCACTTGGTTGATTGAGACTTAATTACTAGTTTTTGTTTGGGAAGAATGCTAATTTTATTTACAAAATTGGAGCGAAGTCTCAAATTTATTTATAAAATTGTAAAATTTTATTTTTGTATATAAAATTGTTAAAATGTGTCAAAAATATTTAAGATAATGGAAGTCGTCGCGTTAGATTTGTCATCACGTATAATCCACATATTATATATATATTTTTTAAACTATTTTTCTTTTTCATTTCAAACAAATCTTATGTTTTTTTACTTACCTAACTTCCATCCTCTGGCAGGAGTCAGCAACCGCCGTCATCGCCAAATACTGCAAATTACACGTTCCATTTGACTTGACTTGAAAAAATATGCAAATGATCAACACACTACGATACTGAACCCAATACTGCAAAACGCAAAACCAAACTCATCGTTCTAATCATCTTCAATCTAATCATCATATCCATCTTACTCATCAGACATTTTTCTCATCCCAAAACCACAACTCATCATTCAAGATGTCACTGTCTTCACCTTCAACCTCTCGTCCTCTGCCTCCCCAAACGAGAATTCAGGTGTCCTACAATTAAATTTGGCAGTCAACCAGTCATGTCCATTGGAAGATCGGGGCGTTAAATACCCGTAAGTACCATATTTATGTACTCTGTTCTGCTACGATGGCGACTGATGGTGAAGAGGGTTGTGACGGCGACTGCTGATGACGAGGGAGGCGACGATTGTAAAAAAAAAGTTTGTTTGAAATGAAAAAAAAAAATAATTTTAAAAAATTATATAAAATAGGTGGGCACATGGATAAATATTAATCCGTTAGATGTTTTCCGTTATCTTAAATATTTTTGACATTTTTTGACAATTTTATATACAAAAATAATATTTTACAACTTTATAAATAAATTTGACATTTTTATAAATTTATAAACAAAATTAACATTCTTTAGTTTTATTTCAATTATTGATGTAACTAGAGTGAACCAATAAAAAGAATTGACATAAGAGACGGAAAAAAAAGTAACTGGTTCAATTTGAAAATATTTACGTTTTAAAATTAAGTATTTTTTTTAGATATACGTATTCAAAACAAACAGTCTAATGCATTTTAAATGCTTAAAGAGATGTTTAATGTGTAGAAATATATTAAAAAAAATATTATTTTGTTTATACAAATAATAAATAAATTAATTAAGAAAATAAAAGTAAGAAACATATATTATGAATAGATAAAAACCCATCTAACATAATTTAAACTTCCATCGTGGTTTAATAATTAAAAAATGAGGTCATTTTTTATTATAATAGAATAATAGTGAGAAGATATATTAATGAGAAAAAATAATTATACCAATTAATTATAATTTGTATATTGCTTTTTTATAAAATTGACAATAATATTAGAGCCGAAACTAATAATCGACATATTCTTAAATAAAAACATCAAACAAGTCCTTGTTTATCACTTTATTAATGATTTATTCCAAGCTAACAATAAAGATACTACTTGCAACACACTCATAAATGACACTTATACATAACTTATTTGTTAATTTTTCACTTATATTTGTCTTTTTGCAACCTGATTAATAATGTCATCCACGAACCGGCCAATGGACACATTAGACGAACCTCCCTCCGCCACGGCCTTCCTACTTTTGTCACTCATTTCCTTCATCCTCTTCCTCATCTCCAAACACTCCTCACTATTCTCATCCATCAGTTGCCTTAAAGCCCTCTCAATCACCGTCGCCGGCACCGTCGCCGAGTCTTCTTCAAATATTTTCCACCGGCTTTGCCTATAATCCATCTTAACATCAACAGACAATCCCACCTCCTTCACCATAAAGAAAGCATTCATATTCTGCTCCGCCTGAATCGGCCACGTAGCCGTCGGAACCCCAAACCACACCGTTTCCAGCGTCGAATTCCAACCGCAGTGCGACACGAAGCCCCCCACAGCCTCGTGCGACAGAACCTCCACCTGCGGTGCCCACCCGATCACTCTTCCAATATCGGACGTTCGTTCTAAGAAACCTTCCGGCAATACCTGATTCGGGTCTTTGTAATCGCTCGTGATCCACGACCTCTTCTTGTCCGTTCCCGACGGCCGCCTAAGCGACCAGAGAAACCGTTTTCCGGTATTCTCAAGCGCGTAGGCGATCTCTTTCACTTGTGCAACAGTGAAGGTTTCCATGCTCCCGAAGCAAAGAAAAATAACCGACGACGATGGTTGACCGTCCAACCACCGTATAATGTCGGCGGACGAGTCCTCGTCGTTTTCTTTCTTTAACTTCAGGATCGGACCCACTGGGTAAACCGATGGTATCTTGTCGTCATCTGATAAGACTTTGATTGCGTGCGATTCTAGTTCAGAGAAAGTATTAACCGCAATCCCATCTACCTGCAAGTAGTACGTACTCTCGAAAATAGCTCAATATATAATTCATTCCACCATTTCGAAAATTAAAGAATAATATATTAATTAATAAAATACCTTTCTCAACATCCTAGCGAGTCGGAGAAAAATCTTTGAGCCGCCTTCCTTATCAATTAGCACCGGCGGTATGACCTTCGCCGGGTAACGGTTCTTGAAAACCGGCACATCTAGTTCAACGTCGGAGCCATCCAAATCGACCAAATTCTGGCCATACTCATCTTGAAGGGTCTGCAAATGCCACATGAGCCCTATTAATGAGGCACCCGACGAGAAAAAGACATAGCCAGGAACTTTAAACTCCTTAGCCACATCTACCATTCCGGCGCAGAACATGTCCAAGATGAATCCCACGAGCCGGCCTGAACCTGAACGGGTTATAATTTCTTGTTGAACGGTTTCCTTGATAATAGGATTGTAGAGATCAGATAAACTGAACATGGCTTCAGGATTCACCACTGAATCGTCTTCTTCTTCTCGACTGACTTGGAGAAAGCGAATACGGGTGGAGTCGTGGCTATCGCTGGAGGACAGTGAGGTGATTAAAGAGGTAACGTCGACGTTGGGGCGGCTTTTCATATTGATGATTAGGAAAGTGGCTGAGAGATTTGGGTATCGAGAAAGAAGAAGATTTCCCATCTCAACCATGGAAATCACATGGCCTAATCCAATTGAGGGGATGAAAACCAACTCAATCTTCTCCATTATTTTTCGATCTCTAGTAATAGCTGCTTGCTTGGTAATTCAGTGTTGTTTCTATAGTGAGGAGTAATGTCCTGTCTTTTATATATATATATATATATATATATATATATATATATATATATATATATATATATATATATATATATATATATATATATATATATATATATATATATATATATATAAATACTTGTATATTTTTTTTTATTTTTTTTACAGGTATGTCTAAATATTAGTATATTGGGGAAGGGAAGGGAATACTCATACACCTCTACTTACATATAGTTTTGCATCATAAAATTATTTTTATAATAATATTTAATTTTATTATAAAAAAATAAAAAATAAATCTTAAAATAATTTAAAATTTAATACAAATATAGGCATATATGAATTTTAATAAATTTTAATTCATATAAATTATAATCTATTAAAAACATTTATACTTTTTTTGAGTGACATTAATAAAAAAAAAAATTAATGAAGAAGTTTGACTTCCACATAACACTCATATTTACTTGAGGTGTTTTAATTTATAAATTGTCTCTTACTAAATTTGAGAATAATGTAAGTTAATTAGAGATATTAAAATTATAATTTGATCTTACAATTAGGCTACAAAAAGATTAACCATTTTAGTTATAGGAACTAACACCAAAATATTCAGAGAGATATACTTGTCATTTTCTTATGTCATTCAGACGCAAATATATGTTAATATTTGTAGGGTTTTTTTAGACTAAGACCTTGCGTACATAATAATATAATAATATAATAATATGATAATATAATAATATGACATGCATCAATTGCGGATTTTGTGGTAGATTTTGTGACTCAACTTAGAAATTTGATATTAAAAAGTCAAAATATTTTATATTTAATTTTATAATAAACTATTTAATCAAACCGTTCAATCTCTTTAAAATATTTATAGGAAAAATGTCAATTTTACACACCAAATTGTAAGAAAGTGTCAAATTTACTTATTAAGTATCAAAATTCTATTTATATATACTAACTTGTCAAAAAGTGTCAAATATATTTAAAATAACAGAAATGTTAAACGGTGTTAAAATTTTTGCTACAGGTAATATCCACCTATTTTTTTTTTTATTTTTTTAAATTGACATTAATACTTTAATTATTTTTTCATTTAATCAAAACATCAAATCTTTTTTTATTTATTTTTTCTCTTTCTTTACCCTATCAACTTACCAATTTTCTTTAAACATTTCTCTCTTTATCTCTCCATCTATACTATGAGTAATTTTATTATTAATAAGAATATTTAATTGATTAATTATAAAAATTGTTCTAAAAAGTAACGAGTTATTAAGATTTCACCATACGCTGGCGATTTAGGATACGACCAACAAAGACTTCACCCCCAACGTTGACGATTTAGGATTCGACCAAGGAATGTTTCAACCAATTACGATGATAGTTTAAGGTTTAACTGAGAAAGACTTGGATTTGGGGGTTACATCTGGGAGCTGATAAAATTTAATAGTGTGAGTATTATAAAAACTAAAATTAAAACAAGTCGGTTAAGAGAGATTTTACTTTGATTCGGCATTGTTCGCTAATGGAGACAATGATTTAGAGTTCGACTAATGAAGATTTTGGCCACAATTTCTATAATTTAGTAATCGGCCAACAAAAACTTTCAACAACGACGATGACTGTTTAAAGTTCAGTTAGAGAGCACTTGGGGGTTAATCGAAACAAGGAAGAAGGTAAAAATCTGAAAAAACTTGGGATTAATGAAAAGAGAGAAAAGTTAGAAAAAAAATGGAGAGTTGTGGAGGGACGAGAGAGAAAAAATAAGTATGGAAAGTTGTGGAGGGATGAGAGAGAAAAAATAGGTAAAGAAAAATAAGTTTTGTTTGAATAGAAAAATAATTAAAAGTAATGTTAATTTAAAAAATAAAATAGGTGGATATTACATGTGCCAAAAATTTGAAGCCCGTTTAACATTTATGTTATTTTAAACATATTTTATAATTTTTGACAAGTTAATACATTTATAATTTTGATACTTAAGAAGTAAATTTGACACATGCTTTACAAATATTTAAAATACAGTTCTCATTGCTGATGATTGTTGGTCATGGTACACAAGTTGTCAATTAATTATTGCTGATGAATGTTGGTTATGTTAAGGCCCGGAAATTCCTCCTGGTAGCCTGCCTTGTCTGATCTGTATAGAGTAAAAAATTCTTTTATTTAATTTAAAGACAAATTTATGATATTTTGAATTTAGGAAAATCTTAATTTTAAAATTTAAATAATTAAAAGTAAAGTTGATAATATAATTATTGAGTTGCCAATTAATTTCAGATTAATAAAATATACGTATTAATGTTTCATAGATTGTATTGAGTTTAATTTTTTTTTTGACAAAAAAAAAAAGAACTTTCACCTTAATTAATTAAATACATGTCTATTTCTTCAAAAATTTGATTTTATTACATTTATTTTAAATAATTATTTTTTATTTTCTCAACATCTATTAAAATTTTTATTTTATTTTTATACATGGTCACATCAATTATTACACGTAAGCCTTGTGCCTGGTTAGTTATGAGGTTATTCAAATAATCATAACCCAAAACTATCATATTACTCTCTCTTCAATTATATCACTCAATTTATTATCTAAAATATTAAAATATATTTTATTTTAAATTATTATTTTTTATTATATCTTCATATGTTAGTCATCTTTAAGTCACTTTTATTTTATGAATCTACTTCATTTGTATGATACAAATATATGTAAAATATTATTTATTTATAAATATTTTAGATAAAATTAAGTTTAATCTTAAACTTAATATTAACATATATTTTATCAATTCGGTACCACTTAACCCCTCAATTGAACCTCATCTTGTGACTCACATTTTTTCATATATATTTTTTGAATGAATTGTGTCCTTTAATTTAATGTGCAATGACTAAACTTGGATAAGACAAATTAACAGATATAATTTAATCCGATTATTTTAGGAGTCGTAGTGCTTTGCTAGAAGCCAACTACGATTAATGGGGTTAAACCTATAATAGTTATAGGTTTAACCCCATTAATCGTAGTTGGCTTCTAGCAAAGCACTACGACTCCTAAAACAATCGGATTAAAACCTATAATAGTTATAAGTTTAACCCCATTAATCGTAGTTGGCTTATAGCAAAGCACTACGACTCCTAAAATAATCGGATTAAATTATACCTGTTAATTTGTCCTAAGTGGTATCAGAGCGCAAGGTTGCATATATTGAAAGGATCAATAAATTAACTGTTAATTTTGATGCGGATCTATATCGATTATATAATTTTACATAGATTAAGATGTAAAACTATCTTTAAGAAAATAAAAAAATATTTATTTTAATTGGATTATATAAATATTTGGATCAAATAAATATGATATATTTGTTTTCTAAAAGTTAGGAAATCCCACTTATTAAAGATTAATATTTTTTTAGTATGGCCCAGAAATACGATCTGAGCATCGTTATGTTTTCTTATAACACGATCTACGTATCGTTATGTATTTTGTAATTTATTTTGATAATTAGATTATTATAAATAATTATGTAATACAAATAAGAACCATGAAGTTCAAGGATGGAGATCCATGAAGGGTGCAAGCATGGAGACCAAAGAAGTTTAGTTCTTTATATATATATTTTTTTGCATCTTAAGGGCCATACTAGGATCACAATTTTCATTGCATTGTTTTTATTTATAATAATTTTCACTAATAAATAAAAGACAATCAAAACTTAAGTTCCTAAAGAAAATTGGGGCAATGCCTTTCCGTGTCATGACCCATGAAGTTTATGGTTTTGGTTGGATAGGTTTCGTAAAAGCGAGGGTGTTTTTCCTCAACCTTAGGCTCCTGAGGATGAATCTATACGGGGATTCATAAACCTTGATACGATTGTACCCAACAAGAGACCAAAAGGCAAAGTTTTGGATCTTGAGGCATGGGGATGAATCCTACATTGGATGTGGATCATCAACCAAGAATTATAAGAAGTTATAATTAGTAATTGTTACTTACCTTGAACACACAAGACCTAAGGCAGTGCAAAAGTACGTTAGGGATTGTCTGTAATGGGATCTTGGAATCATTTTATTCATAAGGGACTATAAAAACTTGAATAAAATGTGCATTCACTTATTTTAAATTGTTCAATTATAAGTATTTTGCAAATTTCAAAACATAAACTGATTTGTATGTCATTTATATATTCTGTAGAATATGTCGAACAATAATTTGAAATTCTCTCTGCGCTCAATTGTTGAGAAAAACAAGCTCAATGAAACGAACTTCCTTGATTGGAAAAGGAATCTGAGAATTATTCTCAGGTCTGAGGGACGTGAGGACGTCCTAACTACCCCTATCCCTGCTGTGACCGGAACCTCATCAGATGAGGAGAAGGCAACATCAACTCGGGTGAAAACTGAAGCATTACCTGTTACTTGCCTCATGCTAGCTGAAATGAAGCCTGAATTGCAAAAGAGGTTTTTGCATTCTGATGCTTATACTATCATAACTGAACTGAAAACGATGTTTCAGGATCAGGCAAGGATAGAGCGATATGAGACTCACAAGGCTATACTTGATAGCAAGCTTGTGAAGGGAAAACTAGTGAGTCCTCATGTGATTAGCCTGACTGGGCTTTTCAAGAGGATGGAAAATCTGGGGACCCCATATGACCAAGAGTTGGCCACTGATATTGTTCTTAGATCCTTACATGATGGTTTTGCACCATTTAGAATGCAATACCATATGAATGGTCTAAAGCATGATCTGAATGAGCTCCATAACATGCTTAAAAATGTTGAAGGCAATATTATTGATGACAAAAAGAAGGGAGTTCTAAATGTCAACAATGGGAAGGGGTTTAAGAAGGTGGCTAAGAAAAAGAACAATAACCAAGGGAAAGACAAGCAAGTTGCCAAACCCAAGGGTGGTGAGAAGTCAAAGATGGCTGCTGATCATGATTGTTTTTACTGTAAGGCCAAGGGACACTGGAAAAGAAATTGTCCCAAGTACCTAGAAGACAAGAAGAACAGGACTGTGAGTTCCACTTCAGGTATTTATGTTATTGAGATTATGACAACCGATGTTCTCACATTAAATAATGGTCCTACTTGGGTATTAGATACTGCATGTGGTGCTCACATTATTTCATATGTGCAGGGACATAGAAATAAAAGACAAGTGAAGAAAGGAGAGATAGACCTGCGCGTTGGAAATGGAGCAAGTGTTGCTGCACTTACCGTAGGAGATTTAAGTCTATCTTTACCTTCTGGTTTAATATTAGAACTGAATAATTGTTATTATGTTCCTTGCATTACTAAGAACCTTGTTTCGGTTGCTGTATTACATTCTGAAGGTTTTGAATTTAGCATTAAAAATGGAAATATTTCTGTTTTTAAGAATGATATTTTCTATGCGACTGCTCCAATGAGTAATGGACTCTTTGTATTGGATCTCAAATCAGAATTGTATAACATAAATAACAAAAGATAAAAATTAAATAGTTTGAGTGAGGCCTGCCTATGACATTGTCGATTGGGTCACATTAGTGCGAATCGCATGAAGAAGATCCACAGAGATGGGCTTAAAAAAGACATGGATTTTGAATCCATTGATACATGTGAATCATGTCTGATGGGCAAGATGACAAGGTCACCTTTCAAAGGAACGTTTGAAAGGGCTACTGAACTACTGGGCGTAATACATACTGATGTATGTGGTCCAATGAGCACTGAAGCTAGAGGTGGCTATAGATACTTCATCACATTTGCTGATGACATGAGTACATATGGGTATATTTACCTTATGTCACATAAATCAGAGTCCTTTGAAAAGTTCAAGGAATTTCAAAACGAAGTAGAGACTCAAAGTGGCAAGAAAATAAAAGCACTTCGATCTGATCGTGGCGGTGAGTACTTGAGCCACGAATTTGATCATCATTTGAAAAACTGTGGGATAGTCACACAATTGTCTACCCCAAGAACACCTCAGCTAAATGGTGTGTCTGAAAGGAGAAACGTGACTTTGTTAGACATGGTCCGATCAATGATGAGTTTTGTTAATCTTCCGGTATCCTTCTGGGGATATGCCCTCACTACCGCTGTACTTACACTAAATAGGACTCCGTCAAGAACTGTAAACAAAACTCCATATGAGATATGGACTGGAAAGGTTCCAAAGTTGTCTTTTCTGAAAATATGGGGATGTGAAGCTTATGTAAAGCGTTTACAAACAGAGAAGCTTGCCCCAAAATCAGATAAATGCTTTTTTATAGGGTATCCAAAAGGAAGTTTTGGATATTACTTCTACATTCCAACTCAGCAAAAGGTGTTTGTTGCAAGGGATAATGTCTTTTTGGAAAGAGAGTTCCTTTCCAACAAGTCAAGTGGGAGAAATATTCATCTTGAAACAATTCAAGATGATGAAGAGCAACAAACTCAACAACAAAATGACATGGATGATGTCGATGCAGAGATGATTACTTTTGAAGGCTTAGGGCCTCAGAACATCCAAGAACTAGAACAAGAGGATCTACAAACAGTTGTAGATCATGTTCCGGATTTAGCTGTTGAACAAGTTGAACCCACTCGTAGATCGGAAAGGCCAAGGGTACAACCAAGACGTTATGATGATTTCATCTTAAATGTAAGCCTTGATGTTCTTATGCTAGAACATAGTGAGCCTTCGACCTATAAGCAAGTAGTGACGGGTCCAAACTCCAATAAATGGCTTGACGCCATGAGGTCTGAAATGGATTTGATGTTTGAAAATCAAGTATGGGACTTGATAGATTTTCCAGATGGGGTAAAACCCATAGGAAGCAAATGGATTTTCAAACTAAAAAATGACAAGGATGGAAATGCATCTGTTTACAAGGCAAGACTAGTTGCCAAAGGTTTTAGACAAATTCATGGTATAGACTATGACGAGACATTTTCACCAGTTGTCATGATTAGATCCATTAGGATAATCCTAGCTATTGCTGCATATTATGACTATGAGATATGGCAAATGGATGTCAAAACCGCTTTTCTAAATGGTTTTTGGAAGAGGATGTGTACATGACACAACCTGAAGGTTTTGAAGATCCAAATCATGCTGGGAAGGTATGCAAGCTTAAGAAGTCCATTTATGGACTTAAGCAAGCATCCAGGAGTTGGAATTTTCGATTTGATGAAAAGATCAAAGAGTTTGAATTCATTATATGCGAAGAGGATCCTTGTGTTTACAAGAAGTTTAGTGGGAGTAAGGCAGCCTTCTTAGTCTTGTATGTGGATGACATACTACTTATTGGGAATGACATTCCGTTGCTAGAGTCCGTAAAAGAATGGCTGAAGAAATGTTTCTCAATGAAAGACTTAGGAAAGGCCGAGTACATACTTGGAATTAAGATCTATAGAGATAGATCTAAGAGGCTTCTTGGATTAAGTCAAGGAACTTATATTGATAAGATTCTTAATAGATTCAAGCTGCAAGATTCCAAGAAGGGATTTTTACCCATTCAACAAGGTGTATATCTCAGCAAGACGTAGTGTCCTAAAACACCTGCTGAGCTTGAGAAGATGAACAAGATCCCATATGCTTCTGCTATAGGATCTATCATGTATGCCATGGTATGTACACGTCCAGATGTTGCACAT
Source organism: Impatiens glandulifera (assembly GCF_907164915.1). Taxonomy (NCBI): domain Eukaryota; kingdom Viridiplantae; phylum Streptophyta; class Magnoliopsida; order Ericales; family Balsaminaceae; genus Impatiens; species Impatiens glandulifera. The sequence continues at coordinate 44,028,893 of NC_061862.1, read as the reverse complement.
GCTTTGAGCATGTGTAGCAGATACCAATCAAGTCCTAGAGAAGCACACTGGAGTGCAGCTAAGAATATCCTGAAGTACTTAAGAAGAACAAATGATGATTTCTTAGTATATGGGGGAGATGAAAAATTGATCGTACAAGGCTATATTGATGCAAGCTTTTAGACTGACCGAGATGGCTTTGAGTCTCAATCGGGTTATGTCTTTATCCTTAACGGAGGAGTTGTGAGCTGGAAGAGCTCCAAACAAGGTACTATAGCAGATTCTACAACAGAGGCTGAGTACATTGCTGCTAGTGAAGCAGCAAAGGAGGCCATTTGGATGAGGAAGTTCCTAGATAAACTCAGTGTTGTTCCTAGTATTTCAATGCCCATCGACATCTATTGTGACAACAATGGTGCCATAGCTCAGGCAAAGGAACCGAGTTCGAGCTCCAAATCCAGACACGTTATGAGAAAGTATCACCTTATTCGACACATCATCACTATGGGTGATATTAGGATGTGTAAGGTGCATACTAATGACAACATTGCAGATCCATTAACCAAACCTATGCCTAGGCCCAAGCATGAGAGTCACACTAGGGCTAAAGGTCTCAAGCACATTGGAGAATGGCTTTGAGTTTGCTTTTGTATTACATTATGTATTTATGAGTGTTAGAAACCAGTTTTATGTTTGACTTGATGATTTTATGATATATGATATTTTATCCTTATTTATATTGTTTTTATCGATATTGAATAATATGTCCAAATAATTCATTATTAATAAATGGGATCACCTTAAGTGTTCTGGTGAAGTAAACCCCATTAAGTGAAATGAAGTTTTGAATTATTAAAAGTCTATAGTTTGAAATCATCAAATGGACATAGATGATTTTATAAGTTACTATATTGTAAGTTGACTGATAGCGTCAGGTTTCATGGGCTATAAGGACATGGAGATGTCTAGTCAATTACATATATGTGTATGGATGATACATGTAAGACTGACCCACCTTAAGACTCTCCAAAATAAATTATAGAGTTTTAAGTTAAACTATGTTTAGTAGATTCCTCAGACATAAGTATGTTGTGGCCTCACTTGATGATTGGTATTTCTTTGACACTGTTAAACGCTTTTCGTAAAAGGGAGTTATAAAGGCAGTACTTGCGATTGCTAAAAATTGAGTGGGAGCCATAGTCATACAAGAATGGAGAAGTCCTCCTACTTCATGTATATTGTGATACATTGAACAGGAATGGTGTCTCGGCCACTTGAAGAGCGAGAACTGAAAATGCATGGCCATGCTCGGATGGATTAATATGAATCATCCGTTTAATTGACAGTTCAAACTCAGAGTTCAAGAAACATATTTGATAGAAAGGTATGAATGTTACCATATCATCAAATAAAACATTAAGAGACAAAAGTATCTTATATTGCACACTTGTTTAAGGACAAGTGGGAGATTGAAGGAATTGTGTCCTTTAATTTAATGTGTAATGACTAAAATTGGATAGGACAAATTAAAAGATATAATTTAATCCGATTATTTTAGGAGTCGTAGTGATTTGCTAGAAGCCAACTACGATTTATGGGGTTAAACCTATAACTATTATAATCGGGACCTATGAGGTCACACACTTAGAGTTGACCGACTAGATAAACGAGAAAGATGGTTAATTATTAATACATATTAGATATTATTAATAATAAGAAATATTATTTATTTGTGAAATAAAATAATATATAATTAATATATTAGATATTATTAATAATAAGAAATATTATTTATTTGTGAAATAAAATAATATATAATTAATGGTTATTTATGGAGTTAAGATTGTGAAATAAAATAATATATAATTAATGTTTATGGAGTTAATATTGTGAAATAAAATAATATATAATTAATACATATTAGATATTATTAATAATAAGAAATATTAATTATTTGTGAAATAAAATAATATATAATTAATGGTTAATTATGGAATTTTATTTAATATAAAAGGATTCACTTATTTGCAAGAAAAAGGAAGTTAATAGAAAGAGAATTGTTCCTCTTTTAAAACGGCTTTTGCTATATTACGGTAAGAACTCCAAGAGAAAGAAATCATCTTTTAATCTAGAAATTGGATTGCTTCCCCTTTGTCTTTTTCGTCCTAGCAGTCGAAAGTAAAGAGATCTAGTCGGGCTCGTGTGGACCAAGTAGAGCAGCAACACGTGGGGCTCTCGATTATTCATTACTACCAGATCTGATCCGGTTCACGCATCAATGGTATATTTTATAAATTATATATCATTATTCTATCAATTATGCATAATCATATGATTAGATGTTTAGATTAGATCTATAAATTATTTCGCTGCAAACATCTAATTAAACTACATTTTTATTCTTCGGCAAACCACCCACCAATCTTAGTCGACCTTAATTGATGACATACCTCTTATATCTCGTTAAACTCAACCACTAACACTCCAATTGACCCTCATCTTGTGACTCACACTTTTTCATATGCTTATTTATCCTCTCGACAAACCACCCACTGACCTTAATCTTGTGACTCTCACTTTTTCATATGCCTCAATCTCCCGACAAACCACTCACAAATCTCAGTCAACATCTCTTTTACTCCCACTTCAACAATCAATCTCAATTGATCACAAACCTCTTATCTAACGTCAAACCAACCATTAACCACCGCCCGACCTTCATCTCGTGACCTCACACTATCAAATGTGCTCACCAAACCAACCATTAATTATGACCTCACACTCGACAAACCACCCACCACCCGACCTCCATCTCGTGACCTCAAATTTTCAAATGCTCGCCAAACTAACCACTAATTTTGATCTCAAACTTTTAAATGCATATCATTTGTTTAAAAATTATGCCACCATATTTTAGAGTCAAGAATACATTTTTGAAAATATAAATTTGCATGTTTTGAGATTCGAATCCTAGTCTTCAGCATAAAATGTGAACACTTAAACTACTAGACCACTTATAATTAATGAAATAATTTTATTGTTTTGTGTATGTATATATATTTTGTATTTAATATTTAATATCAATTAGTTAATTTTTATATTAAAATAAAAATTATTTATACGCATAAAGAAAATATTATATATATATATATATGTGATGAGAGAAAAAATGTATGATAAGAGATAAAATATATTTATATAAAACTAATGATCAAAAATAATAATATATATATATATATATATATATATATATATTTATATTTATATATAAGGTAACAAATAAATATAAAATTATGAAGGTATGTGTATTTATAACAAAAAAAAATTGTTTATATATATAAATAATTTAAATATCAAAATTATGAAGGTATGTGTATTTATAAAATAAAATTATTTATATCTTGAATTAATATTAATATAAACAATTTTTTAGATTATATATGGTAAAAATACAAAATTTAATTAAGAAAAAGAGAAAGTAGGAGAGAAGAGAGAGAAATACATGATGACTTGGATTATATATCTAATGATTGATAGATTAATGTGGTGCTAATTTACTCTAATTATTATTATTATTATTATATATATATATATATATATATATATATATATATATATATATATATATATATATATATATATATATATAGATTTGTAGAACATTTTTTAAAAAAAAAAATTTAAAAAAATAAGTTTATGGTATTGTAAAAATACAATAAAATATTTATCATGATTGATTATTCTTATATTTATAGGTATATTTCTTACTTGTAACCTAACAAAAATAAATACACCTTTTTAATAAACTATTTAATTCATTCATATATATAAATACTTTAATATTAAAAAAGAGAGTTTAGTTAATTATGAAATATTTCTTTCTTTTTTATTTTAATAATAAATTTAAATAAATAAAATTAATAATTCAAAATTTATTTAAAACAATATAAAAAATATTTAAATCAACGTATAATAATAATTCATTCATATATATATATATATATTGTTAGGATCTAGATCGCCGATAGTGGACCGGGGTCCGGCTAAAGGATAATTTCTGACAACACTCAACGGCTGGCGTTAATCCGGTTAAGAATTAACACCGGTTTTAATACTACACAAGCTGTCACAAACCCTTGAACCGAGTTCAAGTGCGGAAGTGGTTTGTTTTAGATTGAAGCAATTCACACGGGATTGATAGAAATGAAATATGGAGGATATCGATTTGAAGGTTAGTGAGGCGGTTAGGATGATATGATTTGGTTAGGATATTGAGCCGACAGAAAATAGAACACAAGTTTTTATGGATGTTCGGAGATAAAACTCATACGTCACCCCTTCTTCTCAAACAACGAGAAGGATATTCACTAAGGAATACTCAAACACAATACACGATCGAGTCTTATTTGCTGCTCTATAATCACTCTTACAACTCTCACAGAAATTGTAGTACACTTCACAATTGCACACTTAAGCTTTTAATCTTTTAGAGATATAAGGGCTTTTGATCACTTTGTAGCTTGATTTTCACACAACTCTTCTCTTGTCGTATCTATATCGTGTGTATATTTCTTGTTCTTCAGCTTCTCTTTTTATAGATGAAATATGCCAACGGTCACATTTCTTCAACGGATACCTTCAGGGCAATCCTTGAATCTGATTGGTTGAGCAAAGGATCAGCATGACATTAAATGCGTTTAAGATTTCCAAGACATGAATCAGACCGACTTCATTTGTCTTTGCTTGATTATAGTAACTGTCGGTTGGACAGTTTCCTGCACCTAGAAAGTTGCTCCTTTGACTTATACCAAAATGGTAACTTTTTTTCAGGCAATCTTCTGTAGCCTGCAGCGTATCATCAGACTTGTATGAATATGGCAATGTTACAGTCTGATCCTTTGATGTAATCTTCTGCAGATATACTCAAAGTATTTGCTTGCACCAATTTGTACACTGCTCTCAATTTGATATCCTTGACTTCTTTCTCTAAGTAGTCTTCTCGTTGGATTTGGAATGTATTCTTCAACTTCAACTTATTATGTTTACAAGTTGTTCAGTTAAACCGGATAGCTTCAGGTTTTAGATGTCATTTGCTTCTTCTAGCCGGCTTGATTTCTTGACTGGTTGGAATTCTTGACCGGTTGGAGTTATTGATCGTTTCTGCACGATAAGTTTGTTAAGTTAGGTTCTTATTGACCGGTTAATTTTATCTAACAATTTCCCCCTTTTGATTATTTTATTTAAAATAATCAAAACCATGCGTCCGGTGGTCGTTTAAAAAGTTTGTTGTTTTGAAAAATATTTTGTAAAAGACTTTGAAAATTTTTATCAAAGATTTTATCTTTTGGAAAAGACTTTGAAAAAATTTACGAAAAATTTTATCAAAAATTTTATCTATAAATTTCTCCCTTTTTGATTATTTTATTTAAAATATTCAAAACCATGCAAAAAGTAAAAATAGGTCGGTTTTCCAAAAATACTTTATATATAGAAAATATTATAAGATAGACATAAGATAAACTAAAGTATACATAAAATAAATGAGTGGAAATTTATTCCCTCTTCTTATCGTTCTTCTTGTTCATAATCTCCCGGAGATACTCAAACATGATTCCCTTTCCCGGATTACACGGATCGAAACCCGGTCTGGTGGAAGATGCTCGTGTGCCCGAGTAACTGGTTACTAGCGAAGGCCATGTTGGTGGAGCAAGAGGTGCTTGAGAAACCGGAGTTCGGTGAGGAATGGGACTTGGAGGAACTGTTCGCAGTGGCATCATATTGATCGGAGCAACCCGCGCTCTTTTCTGCAGCGGTGGAACATTCTCGTCAATTTCATCAGAATCCGATTGTTCCAAGCCAATTGGTGATACACTGGTTGGTTCAGTAGAGTCGTCCATCAATTGTTGAACCTTTTTAGCCGCTGCCTTTTCGGCTTGTTTTATCTTTTTTGTCTCGGCTCGTGTTGTATGGATAACCGGAGTAGAAGATGTATTCTGTTCCGTCAAGTCCGGATTGGCATTCTCTACTTCATCAGCCTGTCGGGCCAGATTTGCATCCGCCTATTCCCTTTCCTTTAAAACTCACAGTCTTTCATTTTCTTCCTCTTGGATCTTTAAGGCTGCCATCTCATCCTGTTTGATTTGTGCTTCGTCGGCTGCCATCTTAGCCGTGATCAATTCTTCAAGTTGTACTGAAACCGCTTGTAGTGAAGAGTCGGTTTGAGCATGTCCCTCTTCAAGGGTTGCAATCCTTTGAACTGCTGAACCGAGCTGCTGGTTTGTAGATTCAATCATTCAGTGAGATGTTTCTGTCCGTTCCTCCAGCTTTGCCTGCCATGGTGCGATGGTGTCGCGGAAGAATTCTTCGAGGCATGCTTTGATTCTTTCTTCGGATATAGCCATAGCCGACGCCATCGGTTGATCTTTGCGTGGGGGATCATTTTGACTAGATAGATGATTATCCGTCCCGGTGTTAATATGTTGTCGGTTAGAAGACTTACTCGAAGAAGTCTTGGCCAGGGACTTTGGTTGAGGAGAGGTGCTGAAGGCCTTTCTTGAAGTTTGTCCGGTGTCAAACTTTGATCTTTGTGACCTTTCTTCATCATCAAAATCTGATCGTGAAAGTTAGGGAAGGAAAAGGAATACTCATAAACCTCTACTTACATCTAGTTTTGCATCATAAAATTATTTTTATAATAATATTTAATTTTATTATAAAAAAATAAATAATAAATCTTAAAATAATTTAAAATTTAATACAAACATAGGCATATATGAATTTTAATAAATTTTAATTCATATAAATTATAATCTATTAAAAACATTTATACTTTTTTTTGAGTGACATTAATAAATAAAAAAAAATTAATGAAGAAGTTTGACTTCCACATAACACTCATATTTACTTGAGGTGTTTTAATTAATAAATGGTCTCTTACTAAATTTGAGAATAATGTAAGTTCAGAGATATTAAAATTATAATTTGATCTTACAATTAGGCTACAAAAAGATTAACTATAACATAGTTATAGGAACTAACACCAAAATATTTAGAGAGATATACTAGTCATTTTCTTATGTCATTCAGACACGCAAATATATGTTAATATTTGTAGGTTTTTTTTTTAACATATAATAATGTGTAAGACTAAGACCTTGCGGTACATAATAATATAATAATATGACATGCATAAATTACGGATTTTGTGGTAGATTTTGTGACTCAACTTAGAAATTTGATATTAAAAGGTCAAAATATTTTATATTTAATTTTATAATAAAATATTTGAATCAAACCGTTCAATCTTTTTAAAATATTAAGGGAAAAATGTAAATTTTACACACTAAATGGTAAGAAAGTGTCAAATTTACTGATTAAGTATCAAAATTCTATTTATATATACTAACTTGTCAAAAAGTGTCAAATATATTTAAAATAACATAAATGTTAGACGGTGTTAAAATTTTTGCTATAGGTAATATCCACCTATTTTTTAATTTTTTTAAATTGACATTATTTTAATTATTTTTTCATTTAAACAAAACATCAAATCTTTTCTTATTTATTTTTTCTCTTTCTTTACCCTATCAATATTTAATTAATTAATTATAAAAAAATGTTCTAAAAAGTAATGAGTTATTAAGATTTCACCACACTGGCGATTTAGGATTCGACCAACAAAGACTTCACCACAACATTGACGATTTAGGATTCAACCAAGTAATGTTTCAACCAATTACGATGATAGTTTAAGGTTTAACTGAGAAAGACTTGGATTTGGGGGTTACATCTGGGAGCTGATAAAATTTAATAGTGTGAGTATTATAAAAACTAAAATTAAAACAAGTCGGTTAAGAGAGATTTTACTTTGATTCGGCATTGTTCGCTAATGGAGACAATGATTTAGAGTTCGACTAATGAAGATTTTGGCCACAATTTCTATAATTTAGTAATCGGCCAACAAAAACTTTCAACAACGACGATGACTGTTTAAAGTTTAGTTAGAGAGCACTTGGGGGTTAATCGAAACAAGGAAGAAGGTAAAAATCTGAAAAAACTTGGGATTAATGGAAAGAGAGAAAAGTTAGAAAAAAAATGGAGAGTTGTGGAGGGACGAGAGAGAAAAAATAAGTATGGAAAGTTGTGGAGGGATGAGAGAGAAAAAATAGGTAAAGAAAAATAAGTTTTGTTTAAATAGAAAAAATAATTAAAAGTAATGTTAATTTAAAAAATAAAATAGGTGGATATTACATGTGCCAAAAATTTGAAGCCCGTTTAACATTTATGTTATTTTAAACATATTTTATAATTTTTGACAAGTTAATACATTTATAATTTTGATACTTAAGAATTAAATTTGACACATGCTTTACAAATATTTAAAATACAGTTCTCATTGCTGATGATTGTTGGTCATGGTACACAAGTTGTCAATTAATTATTGCTGATGAATGTTGGTTATGTTAAGGCCCGGAAATTCCTCCTGGTAGCCTACCTTGTATGCCTCGATCCGATCTGCATAGAGGAAAAAATCCTTTTATTTAAAGATAAATTTATGATATTTCCATTTTAGGAAAATCTTAATTTTAAAATTTAAATAATTAAAAATAAAATTGATAATATAATTATTGAGTTGCCAATTAATTTCAGATTAAAATTTATAAAATATACGTATTAATTTTTCATAGATTGTATTGAGTTTATTTTTGGTGACACTAAAAAATAACTTTCACCGGTATTAATTAAATATCTGGGTATATTTCATAAAATTTTGATTATTTCTTCAAAAATTTAATTTTATTACATTTATTTTAAATAATTACTTTTTATTTTCTCAACATCTATTAAAATTTTTATTTTATTTTTATACATGGTCACATTAATTATCACATGTAAGCCTTTTGCCTTGTTCGTTATGAGGTTATTCAAATAATCATAACTCAAAATCATCATATTACTCTCTCTCCCCTCAATCATATCACTCAATTTATTATCCAAAATACTAAAATACTTTTTATTTTAAATTATTATTTTTTATTATATCTTAATATATTAGTCATCTTTAAGTCACTTTTATTTCATCCCCTCAATCACATCACACTTTACTTTTTTTCATTATTAAATTAACTAGCATGAATTTTGTTCATTTGCACGATAAAAATATATATAAAATATTATTTATTTATAAATATTTTAGATAAAATTAAGTTTAGTCTTAAACTTAATATTAACATATATTTTATTCATTCGGTACCACTTAACCCATCAATTGAACCCCATCTTGTGACTCACATTTTTTCATTTATATTTTTATCCCTTCGGCAAACCACCCACCAATCTTAGTCGACCTTAATTGATGACATACCTCTTATATCTCGTCAAACTCAACCACTAACACTCCAATTGACCATCATCTTGTGACTCACACTTTTTCATATGCTTATTTATCCCCTCGACAAACCACTCACTGACTTTAATCTTGTGACTCTCACTTTTTTATATGCCTCAATCCCCCGACAAACCACTCACACATCTCAGTCAACCTCTCTTTTACTCCCACTTCAACAATCAATCCCAATTGATCACAAACCTCTTATCTAACGTCAAACCAACCATTAACCACCACCCGACCTTCATCTCGTGACCTCACACTTTCAAAGGTGCTCACCAAACCAACCACTAATTCTGAACTCACACTCGACGAACCACCCACCACCCGACCTCCATCTCGTGACCTCAAATTTTCAAATGCTCGCCAAATAAACCACTAATTCCGACCTCACACTCGCCAAACCACCCACCACCTGACCTCCATCTCGTGACCTCAAATTTTCAAATGCTCGCCAAACCAACCACTAATTTTGACCTCAAACTTTTAAATGCATATCATTTGTTTAAAAATTATGCCACCATATATTAGAGTCAAGAATACATTTAAAAAAATATAAATTTGAATGTTTTGAGATTCGAATCCTAGTCTTCAACATAAAATGTGAACACTTAAACTACTAGACCACTTATAATTGGTGAAATAATTTTATTGTTTTGTGTATGTATATATTGTTAGGATCGGGGTCGCCCTTGTAGGACCGGGGGTGTTCCGGTTTTGGAAGGGTAGTCGCTTACAACAACACACAATTTGATGATAGTTCGATTAAAGACTAAAACCGTTCTTAACACTGCGCAAACTGTCACAGACTCTTGAACCGGGTTTAAGGGCGGAAATGTCTGTTTCAGTCTGAAGCAATACACACGACTTGGATGAGGTTTACGAGTAGTCGGTTTAAGGAGTATGTATAGACCGGTTTTGATTATAGGAATAGGATTATGTTTCGGTTAATGTATTTCGGTTTTAGAGTGAATAAGCAGGAAATAAGTAAAAGACACGAGACAAGATTTTTTATGGATGTTCGGAGCAAACCCTCCTACGTCACCCCTTCTTCTCAAATTATGAGAAGGATCTCCACTAACTTTCAAAGTTACAACAATTACAATGTCGGTCGAGCCTAACTCGCTACTCGCCGGTTACACCAACTCACTCTTGATGTAATACAATAATACAGCACAATAAAGCTTTCGGTAAATGAAACAATAGTTTTGGATCGCGCGTGAGATTTCTTTCTCTCTCTTAAAGTATTTCAGAGCCGTAATAAATGAGGTCGCTACGTCTTCCTTTTATAGTGAATAGGATCCCAACGATCATTTTCTTCTCTCACCGTGGGATTGGTCAGTTCAAGGTCACGCCGGTTCAGAGATGTTGCGTGCACGTTTCAACTTCCTGACACTTGGCAAGCATGCATATACCGATCAGGTATGGATGACGTAGCCGTCTTGCAGTTTTGGACACGTGTCAGACATGCATCTTCCGGCTGTCTGAGTCGGATCAGCAATTCATCATTGTCTTTATCGCATGCTTCTGATCCGAATCTTATCTTCTTTTATTTTCCCAAGACACGTCTATTTCGTCATATTACGTCATCTTTGTAATTCTTAGTTTTTCGGTTGACTCTTTCGTAGTGTGATCCGGCTGGGATGAGAACTTTTCTTTGCTAGCCGGTCTGTTGGGAAATGTTGAAAATGTTGAAACTGGTTCCTCTTGATCATGATTTTTGATCATTTGGAGCCGGATTTGCTTTGATATATTCTTCAGCTGGTTTATACGACTTGGTCTGTTTCTGCACATAAGAGTTTATAGTAGTTTAGTTTTCTGCCGGTAAAAAAATTAACTTACTTAAATTTTATATCAATTTCTCCCTTTTTGATTATTTAGAATAAATATTCAAAACTTGTAATGTATAAAAATTGTAATGTATGGCCTGTTTGAAAATTAATTTACTTAATTTTTCTATCATATATATTTTGTATTTAATATTTAATACCAATTAGTTAAATTTTATATTAAAATAAAAATTATTTATACTCATAAAGAAAATAATATATATATATATATATATAAATGTATGATAAAAGATAAAATGTATTTATATAAAATTAATGATCAAAAACAATATATATAATATATATATATATATATATATATATATATATATATAAATATAGGGTAACAAATAAATATAAAATTATGATGGTAGGTGTATTTATAAAAAAAAATGTTTATATGTATATATATATATATATAATAAAATAAATATTAAAATTATGAAGGTATGTGTATTTATAAAAAAAATTGTTTATATCTTGAATTAATATTAATATAAATAATTTTTTAGATTATATACGATAAGAAAATAAAATTTAATTAAGAAAGAAAAGTAGGAGAAATGAGAAAGAAAACACATGGATTATATATCTGATTAATGTGGTGTTATTATATATATATATATATATATATGGATTTGTTGAAGATTTTCTAAATAAAATTTAAAAAAAAAGTAAGTTTATGGTATTATAAAGAATACAACAAAATATTATCATGATTGATTATTCTTATATTTATAGGTACATTTCTTATTTGTAATCTAACAAAAATAAGTACACTTTTTTAATAAACTATTTAATTCATTCATATATATATACTTTAATATTGAAAAAGCGAGTTTAGTTAATTATGAAATATTTTTTCTATTTTATTTTAATAATAAATCTAAACAAATAAAATTAATAATTCAAAATTTATTTAAAACAATATTAAAAAATCAACATAATAATTTCATTATATATATATATATATATATATATATATATATATATAACTACAAATTCAATTATAAGAGTTCAAGTAATATTTTTTTTAATTTATAAAATAATTTGACTTTGTTAAATGGTATAAAATTATAAACTAAAATAATTCATAAACTCCTAAAATTTTAAATAAAAAATTAATTAGTTTAAAATTTTACATAAAACATTTTTGTAATATTTTAGAATAATAAAACTATAAACTCTAGATCTCAATAGTACAATCATATTTTATTGAAAAAATTGGTTAAATTTTTTTTATAACTTGATCTGAACAAAATATTATTTTTATCCACTTTTACCTAATACTTTATTTTTATCTAATTTAATAATAATTATATATATATATATATATATAAACCATAGTAAAAAAATTAATAAATTTAAAAAAAAAATTATTTTAAAAATATTAAATAATAAGTATTTATTAAATATTTTAAAAATATAAATATTTTATATATATATATACATTTTAATGGTTAGTCATATAAATTATATATGCATATATTAAATTATAAATATAAATCAACAATCGTAAGGTGGTTAAAATGTTAATTGAGACAATGGTTTAAATCTTGTTAAACACAATTTTTAAAGTATTAAAAAATATTGATGGTTAATATGTGAAATAAAAATGTTGGTGTAACCCCTGGAAAAGCCTTTTACGTAGGCTCCTGTGAAAAACTCAAAGTTTGAGAATTCAACATCGGTTTGCGTGTCAGGAATTTTCTTCTTCAAATAAAATATTAGTTTTAAAAGATTTCATTGCTTCTGACAGCTTTTGAAATTAATTAAAAATAATTAAAATCGAGGTTCAATTTTAAATAACCCGAGGATTTATGATAATCAAATCACAAATTAATTTTTTAGAAAATCCTTTAGTTTAAACTAATTAAACATAATTAATTTAAAAGATTATTTATTTTAAAACATATTCGCCAATTGATTTTTGAAAATCAATAAAAGCTGACATACGTGTACAAACGTATTGAACATAATTTTATTTTAGTTTGTAGTTTGGTGATACTTGGGAAATCGTTGTCGTGCTTAACCACTATACCCATTACAAAAATGGTCTCTACTTATAAAGTTGACTTTTATAAAATCCTTTAGTTTAAATTAATTAAACATAATTAATTTTTAAAAGATTAATTATTTTGAAATAGTGTCGCGAATTAATTTTTGAAAATCAATAAAAGTTGATAAACGTGTACAAATGTGTTGAACAAAGTTTTTTTAGTTCGTAGTTTGGTGATACTCAGGAAAGGGCTTTTGTGCTTCATTCTCCGTACCCGTTTTAAAAACGGTTTATACTTATAAAGTTGACTTTTGAAAATCGGTTGTATAACGTTTGAGTTTAAACCATTTATTCTCTTTATCCTAAGCATACGTAAGGTTTGTGCATTAATTAAAATATTTAAATGCTGGTTCATGTTGCTAACGATTGCTCATGAGGGAAATACCTAAAACATATCAGTAATTTGTAAAGGAATTAGGGTTTAGAAATAAACATCAAACAAGTCTTTGTCAAAATATTTATGTGAAAATATCCCAAAAATATTTTAAAATTATTTTCTAATTTTTCGATATTTCTAGAAAATGATTTGAAGTCCCAAAATTACAAAAATAATTTTTAATTTTTAAAAAGGGGAACCAAACAAGCCTTGGGACCATAGTCCTAAGCATAGGGTTCGTTTTTATCGGTCGAAGTCAAAAGACCCTCGGTCCGGGTCGAGGAGCCCTCAGTCGAGTCTCAGGATCTTTGGTCTAAGTATAGAAGTCCCGAAGTCTGGGTGCTAAGGACTCTCGGTCTTTGACTGATCTTACCAGTCTAGGTGTACAAACTTATCGGTCTTGGGCTAGCCCGGGGCTAAGTCCCTCGGTCGAGATGTATGAACTTCTCGATCCTAGGCTAGCTTTAGGCTAAGTTCCTCGGTCTTGAGTTCGGGAGCTCTCGGTCCCGGATTCGGGATTCTCAATCCCAAGGTTAGACCTCTTGGTCACAAGGTTCAGTCTTGGTCATAAGCTCAGAACTCTCAGTCTTAGGTTTGGGATTCTCGGTCCTAGGGTCTGGGATTCTCGGTCATAGGTCGAACCTCTCGATCCTAGATGATAATTCTTGGTCGGATCTCTCGGTCCTATTTCAAGAACATCAGTCAGACCTCTCGATCCTAGGCTTGATTTTCTTGGTCCTAGGTTTCGGTCAGGATAGAGGACCCTTGATCAAACCTCTCGGTCATGGGCTAACGAGCTTCGATCCTCAAGAACACCAAAGTTTATATTTTTAAATTCATTTTTTAATCTATGATTCTTTGATCCAAGAGCTTGGGTAGCTTCATAAAGCTCCCAAGAACATGTTGATCACCATCTCAAGATATCAATCGACCTGGATGATGATCAATTTGTTTAAAACAGTTTGTGATCAAAAATCAGATTTTCAATTTTAAAGCGGTTTTGAAGTGAAGGAGCTATCCAATAGCTTACTTATGTTACATACATTTGGTTGGTACCAAAACAAGAACACTGATTGTTTGTTTTTATCAAATCAATAAGTCAAAATTTTCAATTATTTCAAATTTTTGATTTTGATCAAACGTGATCAAAATAGTTGCACAACATCATTACAATAATGTTGGAAAGCTTTCTAGACTGTGATTCAACAGAACTAACCTAAGAATAACAAACCCAATTTATTTATTTTTAAAATTCAAATTTGAGTTTTTATTATTTAGACCGATTGATCGGTTTTATCATATCTAGATAGTTTATAAATTATATAGGGATGAATTTCCAACTATAAAACATCATAAACAGAAAGCATACAAGCTTTTGTAATCTGAAATATAAAAATTTCAAATTGTAAATATGAATTATAGGGTGATTGGAACCTTAACAAGGATTGGAGAACACTCCTTGATTCTTAAGGAAGATTTTTGGATGCTTAGATCTCAGCTTTAAGGTTTCAAACGATTTTTTCGAAAAATTTAGAAGCTTTGAGCTTGAATGGCGGATTTTCAGTAAATTGCGATTTGAGAGTGGAGATTGGATTCTCTCGTTAGCTTTAAATCAGTCGAAAAGGTTGACTATCCAAGGAGTTCCAAAAAGAGAAGATCAACACTGATCTTCATCCTTATCCTCACGACGTCGCGACGAAGAAGACGGACGGGGGGGGGGGGGGGCAAAACGATGGTTTTTCGTGCGTGTCTGGCGTTCCATCCGCGTTTCGTCAGCGTCTAGGCATTTCGTTAGTGTTTTGGCTAATGTGTTTAACGTCCATTTAGTTGTTCTCCATAGTTTGCCAATAGTAGAGTTTCCATCAGCTGAAGACTCGCTAACAACAAATTTTCCATCATCTGAAGACTCGCTAATAGCAGAGTTTCCATCAGCAGGCTCACTATCAACTAAGCTTCTCCATCAATTGAGCTTCTCCATCAACTAAGCTTCTCCATCAACAGAGTTCGCCAACAATAGAGTTTCCATCAGTTGAACAATCATTATCATCAGATTTGCTATCAGCAAAGTCACTCAAACAACAGAGTTCGCTGGTAGTAGAGTTGCTCAAACAGTAAAGTTCGCTGACAGTAGAGTAGCTCAAACAATAGAGTTTGATAGTAGTAGAGCTCTCCATCAGTAGAGTTTGCTAGCAACTGAGCTGATTAACAATCTGACTTCACAGTCTCTCTAACCGAGCAACAAAACTCCCCGGCTGCATCTAGTCTCTCTGCATCAGCAATTGAAATAATCACAGACATTTATGTAGAGATTCAGCAGTCTGACTTCTCACCTCCAGCGCTGAAACATGTGCCTTCTCCACGATCATCTTGTGATCGATTTTAAAAAAATAAAATTTTGATCGACTAGTTTGAAAATTCTGGGACACTCTTTAAAAAAAATTATTTTTTTGAAAACGTGAGGGGAATTAATTTTAATGTTGAAAAATTGAAGTTTTAAAAATGAGACTTTGTAGACAACTCCATATCTTACATTCCCGTCGAATCTGGGAGAGATTGTGAGTTTTTTAATGGGAAGTATGTCATAGGCCTTTTTTTACTTTTTTCAATATTAATTAACCTCACGACTAGAGAGTCACCACCTAATTTCAAAAATTAGGAAATTAAGAGATGTGTGTTCGGCGTTTGGTTATGTGTGGGAAAGGGTGTTTTAGACGCTATGTCCCACAACGCCCCCTAAGGTCTCTACTAATTAATTTTGGCATTTTTTTAAATTTCTTACGTTTTACATTTTAGAAATTTTCCATTTTAAACATTTAAAGGGGTTGCATGCGATAAACAAATAAATAAATAAAGAAAATAAAGAAAGACAAAAGAAAACTAAAGTAAATAAAACTGTACAAAGAAAACAAATTATTATTATTATTTTTTTTTACTTAGGGTTCTTCAAATTAATTGGCCCTTCAAATTTTATAAAAGTTTATTAATATATAATTCAAAATCTTAGATTTAATTATTCAAATAATAATAAAAAAGAAAACATTTTTTTTAGATTTCTTCAATTTTATAAAAGTTTATTAATATATAATTTAACATCTTAGATCTAATTATTCAAATAATAATAATAATAATAATATAATAACAATAATAAGACTCTACAAAGAAAACAGTTTTTTTTGTTTTTTATTTTTTATAGGGTTCTTCAAATTCAAATGGCCTTTCAAATTGTTTTATAAAAGTTTATTAATATATAATTTAACATAGATTTAATTATTCAAATAATAATAATATAATAATAATAAAACTGTACAAAGAAAACAGTTTTTTTTAACCTCTTATTTAAATTACACTTTATATTTTTTTTAGTTATATTTTATTTATTTATATGTTAAATATGTTATTAATATTTACATAAATCATACATAAAATTAAAGACCTAATTAGCTAATAATCATACGCACAATCATATTATATAATAGAAAAACCAAAAGCAATCTTATTATATGAAGACAAATACTAAAAGTGAAGTAAAGAAACTTACAAAGATGGTTGCTTTCTTGACTCAAGTGGATGAACTATTTTTTTCAAAGGGGCAGCCTAAGGGCACTTGAATATTAAAATGTGGGGTTTTGAAAAGAAGAAGGTCACTTGAAATGTGAAAAGAGAGAGAGCAATAACCCTTTGTTAGGATGTTAAGAGGGGTATTTATAGACAAAACTATGAAACCCTAGGTCCCAAAGGCTCATTTAACACACTTGATCGTTAGAATGAGATTTCTCTTTTAAACATATACAAATGTTTAAAAAAATTGATCAATCTCTACTTGACATGTCACTAAATGTCAAGTAATATCCAATAGGATTTAAGCTTTCAATAATAATGATATAATACTTGGTCATTTTAGTTTTTAATAAAAAAATGACCAAGCCTTTAATCTTTTCTTCCACACACACACGGTTGAAACTTTCTTTCTTGCAACTTCTTCCATTTTTTTAATCTTCCCTTTCTTTCTTTGACCGCACATGATAGGATAGACATTTCAAGATTTGTGGCTGTCACCATCAAGAAGGTGACCGCTGCCTTCACTTAATTCTTTTTTAGCATTTGATTTCATGGGCCGGATCTTGGGCATGGGTCGGTCCATTAGTCGGGTCATCGGTCGGATCCGTCAATTGGATCCTTTCCTTGGCCTTACTTCGGGCTGACTTGCCTTTGATTTGGATATTCTTGGCCCTATTCACAAATCTGGTCCGGATCTTGTATGTGGATCTTCGATTGACTCATTTCCCTTTATCCTACAAAAGAAATAAAAATAAAACAAACAATTAAAGAAAGTAATTTTATTATTATTAATTATTCCTATTTCTAAGAAACAATTCTAATTATAATAAAATGCTAACTAATTAAGTCAAGTAATTAAATTGCAAAACATTATCTAACAAACTAATCTAACAAATAATCTAACAAACTTTTATAAAAAACGTTAATACATATTTTGTAAAATATATATTTTAAATACTCAAGGTAATTAATTAAATAAAACCCTAAATATTCTAAGTATAATAACTTCCCTAAGTGTTGTAACATATACAAATTACTACCTTAACTTATTAAGAATCCAAAATATTTATTTTCAAAACTCAATTGTTCTAAAAATAATCGTCTTTAAAATAAATCGTGCAATAAGCTCGTGAATGAATTCGTGAAACTTGTATAGGCTCGGATTTATTAAAAGCATAAACTATAAAATTGGGAGGTAAAAAATGAGTGTTTACACATCTCCATCTCTAAAAAAGTTTGTGCCAGCCGTTGACAAGGAAGTAGCCATTCAGGAATGTGAATAAGTTCTTCTCCTACAAATCTTACCAACCGTCTCCATACATCAACAATCGACTTCTCATTTAATAGAGGAGACATCACAAGGGACGATGGATCTATGCGGCCTTATCTAGGACTCCCTTGCTTCCCTACAACAGAGCACTGCCATTCACTTTGGAGAAATAGAATCTCTCAAGGAGTGGGTTGAGTGGGTGTCAACTGCCTTGACAACATTAGCCTAGGACAAACTTATTCACTAGGTCACGAAGGGTAATATGGAGACTGCAATAATCAAGGAATCATTGAGCAAGCTCAAATGCGTATTAAGTAATTCCTCCAGCACTCACAACAAGGAACTCTCCACAAAGTTCGATACAATTGGAATGCAAATTGTTGAAGTCACAGACTTCCTTAAACGATTAGGGGATGCTGGTGTTAAAAAAGGGGAAAGTAATAAAGGGAAAGCAGTGATGGGAAACTAGGAAGGGAAAGGTAGCAAGGAAAAGAAGCCAGCTAGAGCGGGCCCTTAGCCCTGAAAGACTCAAAATGACTACTCTATTTGGGCATACTCTTTATCTGTCTTATACGAAAGAAAGGCGTTGATAACGTAACAGACGACTTTAGACTTTAGTAAGAATTGGATATCTAAGTCCAGGTCAATCATCCCCATAGTACGTTGTCCTCCTTGAGGAAAGCCTTTCATCATTCAATTGCATATAGAAAGACACAACCGAAACATCGACCAGGAGGTAAGGGTGACTTATAGCAGTTTCAGTTCTGGTGTCGAGAAATAAAATAAGGTAGGGGATCTTACGAGAAGGAGCTTGAGTTGATAGTCTAAGCTGTAAGTCGAATCCAAGGCATCATTGCAGCTTTAATCTCCTCAACATTTCTGCCTCTTTCCATTTCCTTTCGTTTCTCTCCCGTTGGTCGAGTTAGTTCCTCCTCTGGATGCATCGGTCAGAACGGGGAAAGCTGCTCTTAGAGCGTCAATGAATATTTTACTTATTTATACTTATCATTGTCTATATTTATATATTTATCTATAGTTCTTTGTGCATCATCACTTAATTTTAACATCAACAAAAGGGGGAAATTGTTAAATTAAGTTAAAGGAAAAAATCGTTAAATTAAGTTGAATTATGAAAAATGTTTTAATTAATTAAAATGAATTTAGGATAATTAAAATGAACACACATGGTTTTGATTCATGAATAAAACTATGTTCAACAATGTGTTAATGCGCATGTAAAATTAAAGACTCGTTGGCAGCAAAGTTGCTCAAATAGCAGAGTTTGCTGGCAGTAGAGTTGCTCAAACAATAGAGTTCGTTAGCAGTAGAGTTGCTCAAACAATAGAGTTCGCTGGCAGCAGAGTTGCTCAAACAACAAAGTTTCCATCAGCTGAAGACTCACTAATAGTAGAGTGGCCATCAGCTGAAGACTCGCTAACAACAGAGTTACCATCAGCAGACTCGCTATCAATTGAGCTTCTCCATCAGTAGAGTTTTCTAACAGTAGAGTTTCCATCAGCTGAAGACTTGCTAACAACAGAGTTACCATCAGCAGACTCACTATCAGTTGAGTTGCTCCATTAGTAGAGTTTGCCAACAACAAAGTTGCCATTAGCTGAACATTCGCTATCAGCAAATTTGCTATCAGAAGAGTCATTCAAATAACAGAGTTTGTTGACAGCAAAGTTGCTCAAATAGTAGAGTTTGCTGGCAGCGGAGTTGCTTAAACAGCAGAATTCGCCATCAACAGAGTTCACTAGAAGCCGAGCTGATCAATAGTTGAGTAGTTGAGTTCGCTATCAGTAGAGTAGATCATTAGTAGAGCGCTATCAGTTGAGTTCCATATCAGCTGAATGCTTATTAGCTAAGTCAAGTAGTTGAGCACTCATAAATTGTAATACGACAAAATGTACAACTAGCTCGCTACTCTGACATGCAAAACGATAAATGAATATTCCATTCCCCTGTGCACTAAAATCTTGTACGCCAGACATACGACAAACGTACCGTTGCCACGTATCGACAAAATGGATTCGACCGTTGCCATGCCTCAAGTAATAAAAGGAATCTGAGAACAACGGTGAAGCTCTCTCTAGTTCTTTTGTAAGTTACTATGTTACGCATACATGAGACAATATACGTTGAGAGACGTTAACATACACGAAGGTCACACAAGATAGTTTACTCAATAATCTTTTATATCATTCGATAATCATCTTACTTGTGTAAGTTTAACAGATAGTCATTTGTTCAACAAGATAGTGTGAGAGCTAAAAGTGCAGACAGGCAAGTGTTAAGACCTATGATCTGAGTGCGTTTGTGTAGCGTCTATACAATTCAAAGTCTTCTAGTGGAATCCTTCTAGAAACAGAAAAATGGGTGGCATAGGAGTTTTTATCTCCGAACATCCATAAAATCTTGTGTTTTCTTTTCATTACTTCATTGATTCTTATATTTGTCGATTCAAATCCTATAAGCATTTTTCGCAATTGAAACCATTCAAGAGCTTGCTATGATTTGTCCAAGAATAGAAATAGATTTTCAATCCTTAACAGGATTAAATCGCATTTACGTAAAAAATAGGACAACAGTATTCAACCCCCCTTCTACTGTTGTCTTCGATCCTAACAAGACGACATCTCTTGAAATAGTAATAACACCATTATTAATTTGATAAACCACATATCCTTTTTGAGGGATAACCAAGACAACTATCTTTAATATCACGATCTTAAAATTTGGTTTATGAGAAAAATATTTGCAATGTAACATAAACATTCAAAATTTTAAGATGATTATAATAAATATTCTTAAAGTTTGGATTGATTTATCAATTACATTGCCACATTAATCAAGTGTATATGTTCTTTCTCCATAACAACATTTTGTTGTAGAGAATATGCACAAGATTTTATTTATGGATGATACCTAAAGAATTAAGAAAGTTTGAATTTATAAATTCAATGACATTATCACTTCTTACTATCTTACCTAAATATTCATACTCATTAACAAGGTAATAAAAAATTTCATGTTTTCAAATACATATGATTTATCTTTGAGAAGAAAATCCAAATGCATCTACTTTGGTTAACATATAAGAAATTTGAATAATTGAATGTTCTTTACGAGGGTTCTAAAGATTAATATGAATAAGTTCAAAACATATTTTTAAAACAAAACAACTATTAAGAAAAAATAGGTTTGATATTTTTTAAAAGGAACAAACTTCACAATGTTGTATCTTATTTTCCAAACTAGGGTAAATATTATTCATGTCTTTTGAAGATAGATGAACACATTTTTTTTTTATGTATTCTAATACAATCAATAAAAGGCGATGAAAATTCAATAGAACTATTATTAGAAATGTCTTAAGAATAATAAAGAGGAGAAAAAAAAATAATTTACAATTTTCTTCCCAATCTAAAATTTATTGACCAATTTACGGTTCTACAAAATACATCCATCTTCATATCAAATATGTACCTCATATTCTTATCTTTAATAACTACCAATATTAAATTATATTTGAAGTCATTTTCTATATGACATCTTTCAGTATAATCTTTTATTTAGTTTCACATCTTCTAATTTGTCAATCTTTTAACTGATCAATTTTGCTAAATACAACATCCTTATCTTATCAAATTTTCTAACATTAATGGATAGTTTTCTAATATTACAAACTGCGAATTTATCAACCATATTATGTCATTTTTATCTTTATTATATGTGCTTATAAATACATAATAAATGCTCATGTTGTGTTAAAATGTAAATACATAACAAGAATCAGAATAACATGGGATTTGTGTTCAAGTAATCTGAAACAATTTTATTTTGTGTAACCTTTTAATCCACATTGAGTGTAGATAGATTTCTGGTAAGATTTGTATATTTCAATAGATAATTTTGAACTCCTTCAATTTTCTGGGTTTGGTTGTTTATTTATGTTTCTCTTTAATCTATTGTAGTATATTCTTTCTTAGTTACACTAATATTTCTCTTGGTTTCAACATTAATTGGTATAGTAATGCCTTATGAACAGG
The DNA here is from genome assembly GCF_907164915.1 of Impatiens glandulifera. Lineage (NCBI taxonomy): Eukaryota > Viridiplantae > Streptophyta > Magnoliopsida > Ericales > Balsaminaceae > Impatiens > Impatiens glandulifera. Next base: position 44,006,382 of record NC_061862.1, on the reverse strand, counting down.
AGGTCATTAATATGATACTTATGTCGTCCATAAAAGTCCTTTACTCCCATCATAATAAAAGTAACTTTGCTTATTCAACAATTTACGCTACTTCACTGACCATCTTATATCTGTAACAATTATCAACATACAATTGCATTTTCTTGCTAGCTTCAAATGTGCCCTTTCATCTCAAATCAATTTAATCATAGAATAATGTTCAACATTAATATCAAAAATACCTTTTTGAATAGTGACTGTATCCTTCCCTAATTGAAAACATATTGGTATATTATTGCCTTCTAAAGACACTAATTTTTTAGACCCAGATTTATAACCGTTAAATTCTCGAGCCATCAAAGTTTATTTCATAAATTTTTTAATGATCTTATTTTACGTGATTAAGAATAAATAATTAATTCAGAAACTGGTTTTCAATTTAATTAAAATATAGAATATTTTAATAAAACATACATATAACCATAAAGATAAAAATGATAAAAAAAAAAAAAAAAAAAAACTATGAGAAGCAAAATAAAAAATAATATAAAAAAAAAACAGAAAAAAAGGAATAAAAAATATATAATGATAGTATTGTTAGTAACCTTAATAAAATAAAATATAGATAAGTATATAAAAAGACTTAATTTTGAATAAATAAAGTGCAGAGAAATAAAAAATCATGTATAAATAAGATTTAATATTGAATAAATAAAAGTGTAGAGAAATGAAAAAAAAAATCATGTGTAAAGAATGATGATATTGTAAAAAAAACTTATGTGTGTTAATCTTGTATGTTTTGATTTTGCAGGGATTCCAAACATGGACTAACCCCAGAATGATCCTAACTTGTGGATGGCAAAAATATGCAACCAAACATGGCTTAAGAAAAAGTCAATGACGCAGCAATGAGATTTTAAAGTTAGAATTATCCTAATTATATCCTAATTTAATGTGTGAGAAATTAAAATATGAATTCGGCGGAAGCGTGACTTTTTTTTTGAAAAACGATTAAAACTATTTCATTAAAATTCCAAAAGTGGGAGAGTCAGAAATCAAAGCTAGACAAATGATTAAGGATGACAAAAGACCTTAAAAAAAACAAAAAAAAACTGATTAGTAGCATTCATATATATAATGATAGTATTTTTAGTAACATTAATAAAATATGAATGCGGCGTACCTTAATTGATTGATATGGATCTTCTCTTTCTTTGTAATAGAAAAAGTCTTTAATATTTCTATCCCCTCTTCTAGCCTAGTGGCAACAAGAGGTGGATATCCCCCAGGCCTCCATGAGGTCCTGGGTTCGAGCCCGTCAGGCGGCAAGTTCTGCGCCTGGTTAATTGGTTAAGTATGTTTGCGGGCTATGTACTTAACCCGCGGGGATTAGTCGCACTCCATAGGAGTAGCGGAACCCAGCGTTCTCAAAAAAAAAAAAAGTCTTTAATATTTCTTTCTTTAGACTTTTTATGGAAAGGTTTTTCCAATTTAATGAGTACGTACGTCAATAGATTTCTCTCTCTGTTGATGGAGACGCAAAAGAGAATTGTCTGTGCTTCAAATGGGGACCATCATCGTTACATAACCAACATTAAGTTAGTTATTATAGTTATGTCATTTCTAATTTAGACCTTCATAAAATTAGAAATGTCACTTAGGTATCCTCACTTTATATTCATGATAAATACACTCATATGCCAAAAACTTAATTTCATATTAGATTACATTATTTTGTCTTATATTAAATATGATATTTATATAATTATTTATTATACTAGTGACTCTATAAATTTCAACAATCTTTCACTGGGTCACATATGTACAAAAATAAATGTATCAACCATAATGCACCTGAAATTTTATGTCATCTCAATCATATGTATAAATAATTTTATCAATTAAATATATCAATATAGGACCAAAGAGCTCGTCGTTGTATTTAAGCATAACTAGACCCAACAATGATCACATAAATCAATACAATTAATTGACAAATCATATCATGAATGTGAGGATACCTAAGTGAGATCATTTCATGTCAAATTTCAACTAGTCCTTCTTAACTTTAGTGAGATCATACTTTAAACATAATTATACATAGGGTAAGAAATTGAATAATACTTAATTTCTGACCAGAATAAGAAACTTCATAAATATCTATAAAATAATTAAACTGAAAGACAATCAAACTACAAACTCCCACTGAAGTTAGAGATGGTCGATTTCTATGATACTCATACGAGCAATATTCTCATGAAAGACATTAGGCGATAAACTCATTTTCAAGGAGTTTATAACCACAAAGTTTGTACATAAATATTTTATAAAAATATATTCACTTTGTATCAACTCTTTTATAACAAGAAACTTGATATCAATATTACTTAATTTGATGCCTAATAACATGTCACAAATTCCGCTATAATAGTTAATAAAGACATAAGTGTTTGTTTGACACTTCTTTTAAAAAAATGATTAAACCAACTAGCGGAAAATGTAACCTGAAGTAGATTTCATATTGTTTTGGCATCCCGTAAGATCGGAGTCAAAATACTCAATGATCTCAAGACTTTCCGACTTTCTATATGTGAGCATTTAATTCTTAGTTCTTTTCAAATATCTCATAATTATTAGCTACTTAATGTCAAGAAAAATCTGTGACAAATAAAATGTCACTCATATATAAAACAATAAATAGACGTTTACTTCCAATGAACTTGTGATACACAAATAATCAATTAAATTCACCTCAAAACCAAAAGAGAGAATTGTTATTTTGTAAAATTTATGGTATCACTAACGAGACGCTTCTAAAAATCTTTAATTTGCAAACCATATTAATTTGGTCTCTCGACACAAATTTTTCTCATTGCACCAAATTATTTTTCAATGTCTCTATTGAAAAACCATTTAATATCTATTTTGGTGAAACTCCATATCAAAATATGCAATGAGTACCATCAATTATCCTTAAAGAGTAATTCAATTAAACTGGATTGTCATAAAGACACTTGATTTTGAGGTTGTTGAGTTTGTACTTAATGAATTTGATCAATACTATCTTGTTACTCTTGATTTTTGAACATTATCGCCAATATCCATAAAATCCTTATCAATGTCAAAAAACACTTGAGATATAAATCAAATCTTCCTCAATAAGAATTATTGATCTAAATCATTTCAAAGACAAAATCATTTCTCCCCTCAAACTCAATATCCTCAAAAAAAAATATTGTAGTCTCGTCTAAAAAAAGTATCTTTAACTTGACATCATACAAAATTATAGCTCTTAATCACTTAGAATGTTTAATAAAGTAGTTGCTCACATTTATAACTTAAGTAACAACTAAATTCAAAAAATAATTTATCCCGTCTCAAAATACTTAATGTAACATTAATATTAAGTCTTTAAACAATAATACTAATTGCTAATAGTATTTTGGTGTAATGATCAAACATTAATAATAAGATATGTCAAATAATTAACTTGGATAGATTAATTATTCACATAAATAAGACTTTATAATTATTACATATTTATCATTACAAGTATTTATGAAATTCTGTCAATCAATTATCTTGGGCCAAATAATATAATCACATGAATTACACAATACTATCATTCAAAATTGTTTTGTATTAATTTCAACAAACATTGTCACTTTGATAATAATTATTCGTATCCATTAATATAATCCAAATAATGAAATAATATTATTATTTTAAATTTAAATGTCATATTATTGTATATAACTCAAATAAATAATATATAATTTATCAAAGAACATGTAATTTATTTTATTATAAAAAATAAAATTATATTGTAGACCAAATAAAATAATGAACAATAATATAATTAATTCTTGAATTTGAAATTGGTAATATTTTATTTTAATTAAATAAAATAATAAATCTTCATGATTCAACCAAATTTCAAATATTATTACGACCGAAATTCAATTATTCATTAATTTATTAATAATAATTAAACTTAATTTTTTAATCCTAAAATTAAGGATATAATTAAAATTTTATTATATATTGATTTATATATATATATTTATATATATATATATATATATATATATATATATATATATATATATATATATATATATATATATATATATATAACCAAAAACATTATTCCTTAATTTTTTCTTTAATTTATAATATATATTATATATTATTTAATTCTGACAAATTCTTTTTAACGATAGAACAATTAAAATTAATTGATCTTCAAAAATATATTGCAGAAAAAAATCTTAAACAGATACTGTAATGAATTAATCAATCTTATCTTCAATTAAACAGATGCTGTAATCAATTTGTTTTGTTTCGTTAAATTACATATCATTCAGTAAGATATCATATCTACTCTCAAAATCAAAAGAAATATGCATAAATCTAGGAAAATATCATAAATTTTTATATTTCGTACTTTGATATTGAGATTCAAGAATTCATTAAGATTATGTGTAAGAGTCTTATTCGGCATCATCTTATAGCTGAATAGTCTCTCCTTCAAGTAAATCTTATTGTTCAGAGATTTGGATTGAAACAACTCATCCAGACGTTTCCACATTGAAGCATAATTTTTTTCATTATCTATCATCCTAATAACAGAATCTGATAAATGAAAAATGATTGTACCTATTGTCGATTCGACCATTTCATCCTTTTGACCCTCACTGATCTCAGGTGGCCAGGCAATTGGTTCTTCTAGGGCACGCACAAGTCTCTATTGTGCAAGAAGTGCCCAAATCTTCCGCTGCCAAATTCGAAAATCGCCGTATCCATCGAACTTGTCGATATTTATCTTCATCGTCGTAGTTGGTTGCTAAAGAAATACCTTGTTTGCGGAATCCTTCATTGAGTTCTTACATGACCCTTGTTGAATCTTGTCAACACGATCTTCACTTTTGCTGGAGCTGGAATCACCCTATTCCCAATCACTCGCTAGCGATGGAGATCTTCACGAAATTCCTCAATTGATTTGTTTCTTGCCCTAACTCAGGCTTTGATACCACTGTTGAGTAAATACTCTCTAAGATCAACACAATATTTAAATTAACCAGAAATCCAAACATAAAACAAGACGCATAAGAAGAAGACACAAGATTTGATATCGAAGTTCAGCCCAAATCGGACCTACGTCTCCGTCAAGCTCAGCTTGGAGCTTGATTCCACTATAGAGAAAAATGTATCAGATTACAATCACACACACACACTATCTTTCCTTTTCCTACACACCTTTCTTTGCAAGAATTCTTCACCAAAAATCTCCCAAGAAAAGTAACCCTCACTCAAGAAAAGAAAAACAGAATGCTCAAAACTTAACTTCCTATCCTCTAGTTGTCATCAATATATAACAACATAAAATGAATGACTCGGTTTATTATTAATTAAACCAGACCAAAAGCTGCTCAAGCACCAGTTCAGTAAATAGCTTTTAACAATCAACCCAAATTCAACAGATACATAATCGTTCCTCTTTTAACGAGACTTAACAACTTAAATCGAGAGAAATCAAATATTCCTTAATCTATTAATTTATCGTCAATCTTAATTGATACATAACCGTTCCTCTTTTAACTAGACTTAACAAGAGAATCTAAATATCCATAGATCTAGGAACTTAACCAAACCAGAGAATCTAAATATTCATAAATCATAAATCTTTATATCTTTATATCAAATTTATTTGAAATTATCACAAATTAATATATATATATTCCTAATAACATGTTTTTATTATCATATAAATTGCATGCATATTTCATGCATATTAATTTTATAAAATTAGATCATAATTTAATGTGTGAGAAATTAAAATATGAATGCGGCGAAAGCCTACCTTAATTGATTGATCTGAATCTTCTCTTTCTTTATAATAGAAAAAGTCTTTAATCTCTCTTTCTTTAGACTTTCTTTATGGAATGATTTTTCAATTTAATGAGTACGTCAATAGGTTTCTCTCTGTTGATGGGGACACAAAAGAGAATTATCTGTACTTCAAATGGGGACCATTACCGTTACATATAACCAACATTAAGTTAGTTATTATAGTTAGGTCATTTCTAATTTAGCCCTTCATAAAATTAGAAATGTCACTTAGGTATCCTCATTTTATATTCATTACAAATAGACTCATAAATCAAAAACTTAATTTCACATTAAATCACATTATTTTGGCTTATATTAAATATGACATTTACACAATTATTTATTATACTCATTTTAGGGCACTATTCATCAATCTTCCGCTCATGCATGTTTATTTTCAAACACTTCCATTTTTAAATAATCCAATATACACTACTTGAACACCTTAGATTCAAACGGATCTCATGGACAACACATAGCATAAAATTAAGTATATGACCTACTAAAAAGAACCACAAGAGACCCAGCTACAAGTCCGCACAAACCAAATCGATCGAGACATTCTTCACGAAACAGACGTACGTAGTTCATGTCCAAAGGTGGAAGAAGCTCTAATTGCGGAAGCCTAGGGCAAACCCGGTTCAACCAGCTAAAACATTGACCACAGTTCACCAAAATGAGCAAGCCAACTACCAAAAGAATCGTGACTCAATAAGGGTTCATTTAGCAACGTGTGCACAACGGAAGAGCCATTAGAAGCCCAATATAGTGTCAGGAAGTTAAACGGAGATAGCTTGAGTTCCAACCAACGGAAAGCCTAGCTAGAGTGCTCCATATAGGTCATATATATGACATATCCAAATAACCATAAGAGAGTCCCCTACATGTATAAACCAACCAAATTGAGTCATACAACACCCATGACATGCAGTTCCCCTTGAAGCCTAATTGTCTCCAATTGAAGCCAATCTAAAGTAGTCTACCAAAAGAATGAGAAAGATTCATCTTTCGAATGGAACCAACCACAGCACTCCATTCAAGGTATATAGCCCAGAAGAAACCCCGAAGCTCAGTTGTCTCCGATTGAAGACAACTAGAAACATTATGCCTTCCAAGTAAGGGTTGTAGTCCAAGGTAAAATTTTTAAAAGAATATATATATCTATATATATATATATATATATGGGTTTTTGTCTAGTTGGCTTTGGAGCTGGACAGTATAAGGCTTACCTTTCCTTAATATTTATAATAATACATAAATTTTAATTAATATATAAATAGTATTATTTATTTTAAAACTAAATTTATACGATAATTATATATTGATTTTTTTTTATTAATTTTAATATAACTAATAATACAAATTAAATAATTTATATAAATATAAAATACAATATTCTTTTATATTTCTTAATTTTAAACTATTTCAAAACTTTATAAAAAATATAAATTAATATTCATAAATAAGTTAAAACAGTTATATTGATTTGGTTCGGTATTTAAATAAATAAATTGATATATTATTTATTCTTCCAAAACGATTTATAAGCATTAATACTTTATTGTTTTTACGAGTGTTTATTCACTTAATAATCCGTTTATGTCACGATTTTGTATTTTGTTTTTATTTTCAGGTTTAGTTTCTTTTTCTTATATTCTCGCAAAACTATGCTGAAATTCACTAAATTAGACTTTTATATTCTTTTATTTGTATACTTAGTTTTTTCTTATTTAAAACCTAATTAATTTAACTCCTCACTATTTTTTAATTTAATATTTATTCAACTATATAATTTTAAATTTATAAATTTGTTTTGTTTTTTAAAATGAAGTATTCTTATTTTTTATTACATTTCGTATATTTATTTTATTTTAGTAAGGATATTCGTGAAATAGTTTGATTAATATGTTGACTTATTACCCGTATTAGTGTAATACCTATAATCTTTTCCGTTCAAGAGAAAAAAAATTATGAATTCTCCCTTGCGCATGGGCGGAGCCACGTAGAAGTCGACCTAGGTTGTAGCCCGGAATGACAATATATAAGGCATTATATATTAATAAAATAAGGTTTATGATTTAAAATTTTATTTTGGTATAAATATAGAGAAATAACCGATGAGGGAATTTAAGAGAGAATGACGTGGAGAAATTTAATTCGTTGAAAAAATAACAAAATTTTCTTCCATATTATTTTTTCAGCTAGTGATGTAAAAATCATGTCATTCTTTCTCTCATTCCCTCTCTTAAATTTTTTCCCACTATCACTGCTCATAAATATATTAGTCTCCAATCTGCTCTCCCTTTGGATGGACAAAGGCTGAGGTATCCATAGAAACATAAAAGATATATATGCATCCCATATAAATTTTTAAAATACACTCATTTTAAATGATGTTTCAGAGAGCAAATCCTCACTTAATGAATAAAGTTTTTAGAGTATATATTATAAAAGGAGGTGAGGATATCAATTATATAATAATAAAATAATTGTTTGACATAAACAAATTATATAATAATAAAAGGTTTGGCCCACCAAGATATATACTATAAAAAAAATATTGGTAGTCAAAACCTAATACTAACATTGGACTTAAAGCGAAAAATTTAAATTCATTCCCTCGAAAAATCCTTACAAATTGTTTCCTATAAATTAAAATTCCGCGTAAAAAATAATTAATCGAACGTTTGTAGAACATTTTCGAACCTAATAATAAATAATATATTTTTTTATTTATTTTAATATTAAAATCTAAAATTTAAAATAAATATTGTTTCTACAGAAATATTTAAAATTTTAATTTTATTCATGTTTTTCGAGTCGAGCTCGGGCTCAAACTTTTAAACTTGTTCGAGTTCGAGTCGAGCTAATAAATACTTAATCGAGTCGAGCTCAAGTTCGCTTGAGCTCGGCTTGACTCATTTGTATCCCTAATTCTATCCAGTTTTAGAATGAAACTCATTCACTCCCTAAGTTTGTATTATTTTTAGAGTTGTATTTTTTATTCATAATTTTATTAGTACATGTATTGTTATAATCATTTGTGTATGTGAATTATTTTTGTACTATTTATATTCTGATAATAATTTTCTTAGCATCTTATATATATACAAATAAATTCAATAACTTTTTTAATGTCAAATTCAAAAAACATTTTTTCCTAAAACATGTTAAAAAAAATTTCATAATAAAATGAGATAAAGACTTTTTGATAGATTATTGAGAGAGAATTTGTTTAGATTCATTTATTGATGACAAAAATCATAGAATCCAACTTCAATAATAAATATATGCATACTCAACTTTTAACTTTGTGCAGTCAATAGAGGAGCTTAACGACCTTCTTGAAGACTTTCATACACATTTTTTTTTTTAAAAAAAAATTGGTATCTTTAGCTTAAAATTTTTAGTTTTCTCTTAATTATTTTTATTTTTCTGATATCATACTTGTTTCGTTCAATATTTTATGGACTATTTAAAAAAAATATAGTATTATATTGGTTTTGTAAAACATATTTTAGCCAGATAGATTTTAAATTTTGCTCCATCCTTATGATAGGATACTAGCTAGCTTTAGATCGTGAATTGCCAAAGTTAGTTGTGAATTCATAATTAGGCAGAATGAATACAACTTAGTTGTTTTTCTTTCCTTTCCTCCTTGTCGTTGTCGATCGTGGCCGAAGTTCGGTAGCTAAAGGATTCTCAAAGATTGTGAGGCTCGTCCAGATGAAAGTGTGAACTAGTTGTTGATGAAATTCCATAGGTGGATTATTAAATATCGTTGATTAATTAGAAAACTGTTGAAATTCATTAAATGTATGTTGCGGAAAATAAGATCCTATCTTAACATTTATTCAGGATATTCATGCATTTAGCGATTAAAAGTATTATCGAAAATGTGATACCTTTGATGCGTAAATTCGGTATATCTTGTAGTATAAAGGATGAGAGCCCCACGTGTTGCTCCTCTAGTTGGTCCACACGAGCTCGTCAAAATTCAGTTGACTTTGACTGTTAGGACGAAAGAACAACATAAACAATCTAATTGCTTATAGAAAAAATGAGTTTTTCAATCACGTATTCACTATCTCCCAGATCCCTATTTTAAGTTGTTAAATTAGAGAGTCATGGAAAAAGAAAACCAAAAGACATCTTTTTGACATTCCTCCGTTTTGCAATTAATATTTATGATAAATGTTTTATTTCCTAAATAAAATCTATTTCAAATCATTATATTCATAATTAATTTGATATATCACGTTTCCATAATCAATTTACCAAAATTAATTATTTTATTTCATAAATAAAATATTATTTCTAATTATTAATAATATCTAATATATTATTATTAATTGGATTTCATTCTCATTAATCTATTCTGTCAATTCTAAGTGTGTGACCTCATAGAACCCAATTATAATATCTATGTGTTTAACCCCATTAATCGTAGTTGGCTTCTAGCAAAGCACTACGACTCCTAACATAATCGGATTAAATTATCACCGTTAATTGTCTTATCCAGGTTTAGTCATTGCACATTAAATTAAAGGACATATTTCCTTCAATCTCTCACTGCAATATAAGATACCTTTGTCTCTTAATGTCTTATTTGATGATATGGTGACATTCATATCCTTTATCAAATATGTTTCTTGAACTTTGAGTTCGAACTGTCAATAAAACGGATGATTCAAGTAATCTATCCGAGCATGGCCATGCATTTTCAGTTCTTACCCTTCAAGTGGCCGAGACACCATTCTTTTTAATGTGTCATGTTATACACGAAGTAGGAGGACTTCTCTAGTCTTGTATGACTATCGCTCTCACTCAATTTTTAGCAATCCCAACAACTGTTTTTATAACTCCCTTTTACGAAAGTGTTTAACAGTGTCAAAGAAATACCAATTATCAAGAGAGAGCTTAACATATTCATGTATGAGGAATCTACTAAACATGGTTTTACTTAAAATTCTACAAATTTTGAAGATTCTTAAGCCGATTAGTCTTACATGTATCTCCCATACACATATGTAAATGACTAGACACCTCCATGTCCCTATAGCCCATGAAACCTGACACTATCAGTCAACTTATAATATAGTTACACATAAAATCATCTGTGTCCATTTGATGATTTCGAACTATAGACTTTTAATAATTCAAAACTTCATTTCGCTTAATGAGATTTCATTCACTAGAACACTTAAGTTAAGGTGATCTCATTTGTTAATAATGAATTATTTGGACATATTATTCAATATTGATTAGAACAATATATCAATAAGAATTAAATATCATAAATCATAAAATTATTAGGTCAAACATAGAACTACTGTCAAACACTTATAAAAGCTCAATTAGTACAAAAGCAAAATCAAAGTCATTCTCCAATGTGCTTTAGACCCTTAGCCCTAGTGTGACTTTCATGCTTGGGTCTAGACATAGTTTTAGTCGATGGATCTGCAATGTTGTTATCAGTATGCACCTTACACATCCTAATATCACTCATATTGATGATGTGGCGAATAAGGTGATATTTCCTCATAACGTGTCTAGATTTGGAGCTCGAACTCGGTTTCTTTGCATGGGCTATGGCACCATTGATGTCACAATAGATGTCAATAGGCCTTGAAATATTATGAACAATACCGAGTTCATCAAGGAACTTTCTTATCCAAACGGCCTCCTTTTCTTCTTCACTAGTAGCAATGTACTCAACTTCTGTTGTAGAATCTGCTACTGTATCCTGCTTAGAGTTATTCCGGCTCACAGCTCCTTCATTAAGGATAAAGACATAACCCGATTGTGACTCAAAGCCATCCCGACCAGTCTGAAAGCTCGCATCAGTATAGCCTTACACAATTAATTTCTCATCTCCCCCATATACTAAGAAATCATCATTAGTCCTTCTTAAGTACTTCAGAATATTCTTAGCTGCACTCTAGTATACTTCTCCAAGATTTGATTGGTATCTGCTACACATGCTTAAAGCATATGCAACATCTAGATGTGTATATATAATGACATACATGATAGATCCTATAGCAGAAGCATATGGAATCTTGGTCATTTTCTCAAGCTCAGCAGGTGTATTAGAACATTGCATCTTGCTAAGATATACACTATGTTGAATGGGTAAAAACCCCTTCTTAGAATCTTGCATCTTGAATCTTTCAATAATCTTATCAATATAAGTTTCTTGACTTAATCCAAGTATCCTTTTAGATCTATCTCTATAGATCTTGATTCGAAGTATGTACTCGGCATTTCCTAAGTCTTTCATTGAGAAACATTTCTTCAGCCATTCTTTAACAGACTCTAGTATCGGAATGTCATTCCCAATAAGTAGTATGTCATCCACATAGAAAACTAAGAATGCTACTTTACTCTCACTGAACTTCTTGTAAACACAAGAATCTTCTTCGCATCCAATGAATTCAAATTCTTTGATCTTTTTATCAAATCGAAAGTTCCGACTCCTGGATGCTTGCTTAAGCCCATAAATAGACTTCTTAAGCTTGCATACTTTCCCAGCATGTTTTGGATCTTTAAAACCTTCAGGTTGTGTAAAGTACACATCCTCTTCTAAAAAACCATTTAGAAAAGTTGTTTTGACATCCATTTGTCATATCTCATATTCATAATATGCAGCAATAACTAGGATTATCCTAATGGATCTAATCATAACAACTGGTGAAAATGTCTCATCATAGTCAATACCATGAATTTGTCTAAAACCTTTGGCAACTAATATTTCCTTGTAAATAGATACATTTCCATTTTTGTCATTTTTAAGTTTGAAAATCCATTTGCTTCCTATGGGTTTAACCCCATTTGAAATCTATCAAGTCCCATACTTGATTTTCAAACATCGAATCCATTTCGGATCTCATGGCTTCAAGCCATTTATTGGAGTCTGGACCCATCAATGCTTGATTATAGGTAGAAGGCTCGTTATGTTCTAACATAAGAACATCAAGACTTACATTTAAGATAAAATCATTGTAACGTCTTGGTATAACATTTTGCCTTTCTGATCTACGATTGGTTTCAACTTGTTCAACAACTGAATCCAAAATGTGATCCACAACAATTTGCAGATCCTCTTTTTTTGGTTCTTGGATGATCTGAGGTCCTAGGCCATCAAAAGTAATCATATCATCATCGATATTATCAGAATCATTTTGTTGTTGATTTTGTTGTTTTTCATCATCTTGAACTGTTTCAAGATGAATATTTCTCCCACTTGACTTGTTGGAAAGAAACTCTCTTTCCAAAAAGACATTATACCTTGCAACAAAAACCTTTTGCTCATTTGGATTGTAGAAGTAATATCCAAAACTCCCTTTTGGATATCCTATAAAGAAACATTTATTTGATTTTGGGGCAAGTTTATCTATTTGTAAACGTTTTACATAAGCTTCGCATTCCCATATTTTCAAAAAAGATAGTTTTGGAACTTTTCCAGTCCATATCTCATATAGAGTTTTGTCTACAGTTTTTGATGGAGTCTTGTTTAGTGTTAGTACAGCGGTAGTGAGTGCATATCCCCAGAAGGATACCGGAAGATTAACAAAACTCATCATTGATCGAACCATGTCTAACAAAGTCCTGTTTCTCCTTTCAGATACACCATTAAGCTGTGGTGTTCCTGGGGTTGACAATTGTGTTACAATACCATAGTTTTTCAAATGATGATCAAAATCGTGGCTCAAATACTCACCACCACGATCAGATCGAAATATATTTATTTTCTTGTCACATTGAGTCTCTACTTCATTTTGAAATTCTTTGAATTTTTCAAAAGACTCTGATTTATGTGACATAAGGTAAACATATTCATATCTACTCATGTCATCAATAAATGTGATAAAGTATCTATAGCCACCTCTAGCTTATGTGCTCATCGGTCCACTTACATTAGTATGTATTATGCCCAGTAGTTCAGTAGCCCTTTCAAACTTTCCTTTAAAAGGTGACCTTGTCATTTTGCCCATTAGACACGATTCACATGCAACAATGGATTCATAATTCATGTCTTTAAGAAGTCCATCTTTATGGAACTTCTTCATGCGATTAACACCGATGTGACCCAATCGACAATGCCATAGGTAGGCTTCACTCAAATTATTTAACTTTCGTCTTTTGTTATTTATGTTATATAATTCTGATTTGAGATCCAAAATAAAGATCACATTACTCATTTGAGCAGTCGCATAGAAAATATCATTCTTAAAAACAAAAAAACTCTCATTTTTAATGCTAAATTCAAAAACCATCAGAATGTAATACAACAACCGAAATAAGGTTCTTAGTAATGCAAGAAACATAATAACAATTATTCAGTTCAAATACTAAACCAGAAGGTAAAGATAGACGTGTTGGAAATGGAACAAATGTTGTTGTGTTTGACCTCATAGGACCCAATTATAATAGCTATGGGTTTAACCCCTTTAATCGTAGTTGGTTTCTAGCAAAGCACTGCGACTCCTAACATAATCGGATTAAATTATCACCGTTAATTGTCCTATCCAGGTTTAGTCATTGCACATTAAATTAAATGACATGTTTCCTTCAGAAACGAGAGTGTGTGTTTATTGCTTTTCATTTCTCTTATTCTTCTCGGATGTTTTCGGGCGGACTCCGTTGAGCTCCGGCCATCGTTGCCTATTCATCCTAGTGCAGATCAAATAAGGATACGAGGAGCCTTGAACATATTTTGCTGTGATTTGTCAAGGTAGAGCAGTCGTGACGATGGTGGGCTCGGTTACGGCTGTTAGTAAAAAGATGATTGATGCAGTTTAGTTAGTTTGGTTGCTGAAAAAATATATTAAGATAATTAGGTAGGAAGTTAACTAGTGGATGATAAGGCAGTGAAAGCAAGTGAGGACTGGTTGAAGTTAGTGGGATGCATGCTGACGAGGTGCTCTTGTTTTCTCTCTCTTGGTTCGCTTCTCTTTAAAGGCCGGTCCAGCAATGGGCAACGAGATCTGCTGTTACATGTTTTTTTTTTATCACCATGTAACACCTTAGGTGGATTTTCTCTTCTCATTATTTTTTACTTATTTTATAAAATAACTAATTACATTTTGGGCAACAAGATCTGATGTTACATGCTTTTGTATAGCATGTAACACCTTCCAATTATTATGATGGTGGTACACAAAATATGTAACAACAAGTTATCGGTTCTTCATTTCTTACTAGATCTCAGCCATCTAGCTAATTAAGGCATAAGATTTGCTTGGTCTTAGGTTTTAATCATCTTGGTTTGTTTAGAGCTTTTAAACATTTTAGAAAATTTTGAAAAAAATATATAAAATGACATGAAATTTTTCATTATTTTTCTGTGTAGGTGTTAAAATGGTTTGTTAGATTTTATTCTTTTAGCTTAATTTCGAATTTTATAGCAGCTATAACTTGTGTTTTTCTAATCCAAAAATAAGAATAAAAATATATGCATGCCGCTAAAATAAATCCTCAAGAAATAATGTGTTAACCGTATTATTTAGAATTGTTTCAGTTTTTACCTTCCTCAAGAAATAATGTGTTAACAGTACTATTTAGAATTGTTTCAGTTTTTACCTTTTTATTGCCCTGTATTTTTTTGACTATCCACGTCTACATTTATTTTATTGTTTCAAGTATGTTGTAAACACATGCTCTTAGAAACAGATCGAGAGTAATATTGATAGATTAGACTAGGATATAGGTAGAAAACTAAGACATATATATGGGTGGAATCCTTTTAATTTAAAATTTTGTGTAATGACGTGTTTTAATGATGGTCAAGAGTTTCGGAGTAGAGACCACTCATTTGAGTGGGTGTTGTGGGGCATAGTGTCGAAGTCTTTTTCACACGTAATCAAGCACCGAACCTAAAAATAACTTACAACTTTTTCATAATTTCTTACGTACGAAAATTAGGTGATGACTGTCAAAAATATCAACGTACGCATTCGCTTTTCTAGTTTCTATTTTTTGTTTTTCATCTCATGTTTAGTAAATGCATCTCTTGAGCGAGTCGTCTCGTCTCGTTTTACGAGTCTCAAAAGAAAAGGCGATTAAAGAAAAGTTTTCTGAAACTAAGGAATAAACTCGGTATGACCTACTATTTCGATTCCTCGTCCACATTTTAGGATTCGAGAGGAAGGTAAATCATGCATATGACTCACTCGTGTCGATTTCTACGTTTGCACGAAATCAAGAAATCAAATAATAAAAAATTGTCTCTTCAATCCAAAGGGAGGTTGATAAGAAGCATAAAAACGAGCATACAGCTTCATATATAATTCAATAATATTTCATATATAATTAAAAAAATTATATCTTTCACCACAATTATGAAAAAGTAAAAAAAACAATATAATATGTTTATTTCTTTTTTAATTATATATATATATAATAAAATTAACTTGATATTTTTTAATTAGAATAAAGATATAACTTAAAAGAATAAATTAGTGAAAGTTTTAAATAATCTTTTTACATGTTTTTTTATATTTAATTTATTAATAAATTCTTTTCAAACTCCATTTTAAAGAAATTTTACCTGTAGTTCATTTTTATAATATGAATATTTGTACAATTTATCTATGATCCATTTATTATAATTTAGAGCTATCTAGACATTTTTAAATAGTAATATATATATATATATATATATATATATATATATATATATATATATATATATATATATATATATATATATATATATATATATAATGCTTAAGTTTTAAAAACTCAAGATTAACGGACGGATCTCACACCACTGTGGACGACTCACTTGATGAGACAAAACGGATAGATTAAAATATTCGTTAACCCGCGAATCATACCGACGACATATGAAATAATATGAAATAATATGAAGAGTTACCAACTAAAAAAATTAAATTAAAGGAAGTGAAAAGTCTTTTTTTAGATTATTAGTCTGTCTCCATATTTATTAAATTAATTTTAAAAATAATTTTTTAATTGAAATTAAAATATATATTTTAATTTTCTCTCCATATTTATTATATACACAATTATTTTAACTCATTTTTTAATTTAATATAATTATATATTAAATTTTAAAAATATTTTTACTTTAGTCTTTAATTAAAACTAATTTTATACCTTATATAATTAATTAATTTTCTTTTATTCATTATATTTTTTTATCTATTATTCCATTATTTTAACCTTTTTTTTTATTAATTTAATATACTTATATATTAGATTTTAAAAATATTTTTAATTTAGTTTTTAATTCAAATTTTTAAATAATATATTAAAAAATATTTGTATATATTTTCTTCATATTTATTATTCATACAATTAATTAATTTTCTTATATTTATTATATATTTGTATATTATTCATTAATTATGATTAAATATATATATATATATATATATATATATATATATATATATATATATATATATTTATATTAAATTTAACAATCATGTGTTTTAAGTGAGTAAGTGTTCATAGGATGTGTTTTAGTTATATCATATAAGTCTAAATTTATTTTTGATGAAAAAAATATCAATATTAATTTTATAAAAAATATTAGTTTTTTAATAAGTTTTTTTTAAATTAAAATTTTTTATTAAATTTTTTATTTTATTTTTAATAACAAAATTTAATAAGATATTTTATAATAAAATATTAGTAAAATTGCATTTTAAAGAATAATATGAATATTTTAATTATATATTTAATAAATATACAAAATATAATAAATATTATATATATATATATATATATATATTCAAATAATAAAAAAAATATGTAACTATATATTTTGACATGTTTTAAATAATGGATAAATATTTTTTATTTTAATTTATAATATTATTAAAAATATTTTACACAAAATATTATAAAATTGAATTATTATTATTTTAAATAAAAATTATAATTAATGTTATTGTTTATAAAAATTTGTAGGTATATATATTTTTGAAACGAGATTTTTATGGTGTTAACATAACAAAATATTCATTATTATTTTTTAATAGACATTGCACATATATTTTAATTATTATTTTGACTTTTAATAAATAATAAATTGTTTTCGAAATTTTTAAGAGGATAGAATATAAGTTAGATAATTATTTACAATAGAGGAAAGACACATTCATATATTTTATTCAAATGTTATTTTTACAAATTTGATAAGATATGATAATTCACGTTAAAAAAATGGAAAAAATGAAATTAAATCAATAAAATTAAAATTTTAAATAAAAATATTGAAGTGAAATAACGAGTAATATGAGTTAATTAAGAAATGTTTAGATGATTTTACAATATTAAAAAATTTTGAATTTATTTTAGATGGTAAAAAAATGATCAATATCATTTTCTAAAATAAATGAATATTAGTTTTTTTACAAATTCTTTTTAAAATAAAAATGTTAATTATATTTTTATTTATTTATTATTAATATTATTTTTTCATAACATGATAATATATTTATAATAGAAATTTAATAGGTAAAATAATATTTTAAATAACTCAAAAATTAGTAATGAGATATGACAAGAGTCACCTACAAAATATTTTAAAGTGATGTGACGAAATTAATAATAAGGTTAATTGAAAAATATTTGAAGTAAGATTACAAAATTAGTATGTTGAAACTTAATTTAGGCGATAAAAAGATAATAAATTAATTTTGAAATACGAGTGAATATTAGTTTTTTTAAAATAAAATTTAATTATTTTTTATTTAATCATTATTAATATTTATTTTTCATCCTATTATAAGATATTTTATAATAAAATCTAATAAATAAAATGATGCGGTAAGGGAATCAAAAATTAATAATAAACAATAAACCCTAAATCTTAAACTCTAAACCTTAGAAAAAAATAACAATATTAAAGGTCAATGGGGATTAATTTTAGTTATATCATACAATTACAATTAATAAGTCTAAATTTATTTTTGGTGAAAAAATATCAACACTCATCTTTTAAAAAATATTAGTTTTTTAATAAGCTTTTATAAATTAAAAAATAATTTTTTAATTTAAACATTATTTCTTTTATTTTTATAATCCAACATAATAAGATATTTTATAATAAAATTATAATTAAAATTACATTTTAAAGAATAATATGTATATTTTAATTATATATATAATTAATAAACAAAATATAATAAATATTATATATATATATATATTCAAATAATAAAAAATATATTTAACTCTATATTTTGACATGTTCTAAATATTTATTATTTTAATTTATAATATTATTATAAATATTTTATACGAAATATTATAAAATAATAATTAATGTTATTGTTTAACAAAAATAAAATAAAATAACAATTATATATATAATAACACTTATGTATAAATATATATAATTTTGAAACAATAATTTTATGGTGTTAACATAAAAAAGATGACTCAGTATTATTTTTTAATAATATAGTACATATATTTTAATTATTATTTTGACTTGTAAACGATAATAAACTATTTTTTAAAATTTTGAGAGAATAGAATAGAAATTAAACAATTATGTGCATAGGAGAAAAAAGACACAAGCATATATATTTCGTTCAAAAAATAAAATTAAATCAATAAAATTAAAAAACTAAAATTTTAAAAAAATTATTGACCATATTTGCAAAATTTTATTTCAGTTGTCCTAGTCTCAACAAACTTTATATATATATGTAAATTATAATAAATGTGAGATTATATGACTTCACATAATATTAAAAAAAATGAAACAAGTGAAAGAATAAGACGTAAACTTTAAATTTCTTAAACTTATGTATTTTATATAATTAGTGTCTAATAATTATGATATTATAAAATATAAAATTAATGTTAAACACAATGATAAAATTTATATAATAGAATTTAAATGATTATTATTTTTTTATAATTCATGTGTAAAGTTGTAAATAAAAAAATATAATCTTCTTATATAACAAAATTTTATCAAGTTGAAATTTTATATTTATTGTATTTGATTAGATTTTTTAAAATTATTTGAATATGAAAATCATTGATATATTATATATTGTGATTCAAATTTTTTTTATAAAATTTTGTTTTTTTAAATTTTGTTTTAATTATTTCGGTTATATATTGGTCTATTTGCATCTAACGGAAATCCTCGTATAATAATAAGTTTTGTTATAGAAAATGTATTTCTTTGTTATCAATTTATTTCACACACAAATTATATTTAGCATGATTTATCTTAAACTCACTCACTATTAGTCTCATATATTTTAAATTATTTGAATACATAAATATTTAGTATATGATAATTTTATTTTATTTTTGGACTACAATATCTAGCATCTAGAAAAAAATTCACCCTAATATCAATGAATATAGTCAGTTGTTGATGCTCAAAATTAAATATTTATTTAGTGGACTTGAGTATAATTTGATGAAGTACTCCAAATTATATATATAAATGAATTTAGATTATGAATTATTTGACCAATTCCCTTTTATTAAATATAATTAGCCAACTATAATATATGTATGTATATATATATTAAAAATAATAATTTATTTCAGCAATAATTAAAAGGATATAAAAAAAATGACACTACCCATCCCTGGTGTCAATCCAGATCTTTATTGAGATCATGGAGAACCAAATCGATATCAAATTATCATTATTGAGAGTTGAGACAAAAGATGGTGAAAATATTGAATAACCTCAAAAATATGATATTTGATGGATATGGACTTACAAGTTGCTTAGTAAAGAAAACATGCAGGATGTTTCATTTCTATTTAACAATTAAATCTTATAATTATTTGGATCTGTATACCATTAATTAAGGATGAGAATAAGAATCGATATTTTTTAATTATAATTTTACTTGTTTTTACTAGTGCACATTATTGAGGTAAATTTTGTTCAAGAACAAGATATTCAATCAGACCGTTTATGTCGTCACATACATAATCATTTGAGTAAAATCTCTTTAATCATTTATTAAATACTATCTTATCCATAACACCTAATTATTTATATAAAACTAAAAAAATTCAAGGGCAATCAACAAAAAAAACCTAAAAAGTTGATTTCATTTGAAAAAAATCTTTATTTTTTTGTTTTGTTTTTGTATGCAGATACACTAGAACCAAAAATAATTCTTTATTATATTGCTAACTAACATTAATTAATTTGAAATCTTGATATATGTGAATTTGGATTTATATAAAAATAATCAAAAGATTTTGTAATGATTCATCAAGTCTTCAAAATCACATGTAACAACAATGATATGAATGCATATTTTACCAACACATTGTATCTTAAATTAATTAAAAACATTAACCCTTTTTACACATGATTTTGATCAAAATTCAGTACGAAAGAAACTAAATTAAATAACTCACGTTTCTATCTCGTAACACTCAGCATGCCAATATGAATTTTTTAATGTAACTTATTCAAGAAAATCAATTTATAAAATTATTTAAATGTTCACTTGGTTGGTTGAGACTTAATTAGTAGTTTTTGTTTCAATTATTGATGTCATTTGTAGAACATTTTATAAATAAAAAATTTCAAAAAAAATAAGTTTATGTATTGTAAGGAATACATCAAAATATTTATCATGATTAATTATACTTATATTTATAAATATTAAATTTAATTTTAATTTTAATTTAATAAACACAATATCTCACTCAGGGTCGGCTTGAAGCCTTAAGATTTTGGGGCCCTATGCAAATTTAAATTTTGGGCCTTAAAATAGTAAAAAAAAATTAATTTAATTTTAATTAATAAAATAAAATATAAATAATTAATATATTATAATAAAAGACTAAAAAGGAGATAAAAAAAAATTATTTTTATAATACATATTTAATATTAAAGGAGAAAAAAGAGGAAAAAATAATATTAATAATATAATATTATTAAATATAAAAAAAATGGGGCCTATAAAAGTGGAGGCCCTATGCAAGTGCATTGGTTGCCTTACCCCAGGGGCCGGCCCTGATCTCACTTAAGACGTTCTTAAAATAAAAGTTTTCAAATGTTTATTTTGTTTGGATGAAAAATGTGATAAATTATTAAAAATTTATTAAATAAGTAAATATCACTATTATTTAATATTGTTCAATATTTGGTTTGAATCGAATGTTCGGCCCGAATTCACCAAATTTGAATAAACCGAATTATAATTTTATTTTTGGTTTTGAATCGAATTTTAAGTCATTTAAATTCAAATATGATTTTCAATTTGATTTTCATGTTGGGATTTAAACTCGAAAATCAAACACATTTTTATTATTTATTTTAATTATATATATATATATATATTATTATATAATATATTAAAATAAACTAAATTCGATGATCCTAATTTCGAATTTGGTTCGATTTTATTAAAATTTATTCGAATTCAATTATGTTTTAATAAAATATTATTGTCATAAATTTTAATTAATTAATTTAATTATATTTAAATAATTTAAAACAATTAAAATGTATACATAAAATTAAAATTGAATTATACTAAATTAAATTATTAAAATAAAATATAATATATTAGATATAAAGTAAAATAAAAAAATATTTCATAAAAGCTAAAATAAGTAACTAAAAATTAAATATTAATGTTCAATCACATTTTACGGTAAAATGACCTGAATACTTCAGGTACTCGGTCTCTTTGGGGTCATGAGTTCAAGTGTGTCAAAATGCAAGTTTTGCTCGTTTGTTTAAATTTATTTGTTGAATTGATTTGCAGGTTATATATTTAACCTGAAGGAGAGGTGGTTAAAGGAGAGGTGATACGAGAGTTCTAAAAAGATTTGTTTAAATCAGGGAAGAACTTATTTTTTATTTGATAATATAAAATTGATAGTCACTACAAATTTATTTAATAATTATATATTTACAATAAAGTTAATGTTAAAATATTGGTTAAAAGACATAAAACAATATTCATCAAATGGTTTGTAAATAAATGAAGAGAGAAGATATAAAATGAATTAATATACAAATGGAATTCCTTTATGATCAAAAGAGATTCTTTTGTCTATAATTTTTAAATTATTTAAAATAAGAAAAAGATATAGAAACTTGTCAAATAAATTAAATGAGACAAGACAAAAGAAATTGAATGTCACTCCAGATCTAGATAGTTTTTAATAATTATTATTTTTTTTAACTATTTTGTTAAGAAAATTAAAATTTAATATATAAAATATTATATTTGAAGTAAACTAACTTCAATATTTATAAAAATTAAATTAATCAAACAAAAATATATACTTATATTACTTATATTTATTAATAAACTTAATATATTGAATTATATTATTTTTTATATTAAATATTAAATTAAAAATAAAATACTAATATTATTTTTTATTTTTCCAACTTTTATATTAAACATTTAATTTATAATTTCACGTAATTAATATATATATATATATATATATATATATATATATATATATATATATATATATATATATATATATATATATATATATCCACTAAAAATTTACGTTCTAATTTATAATATTAAAATAATTATTTTAATTTATTTTTAAATAAATAAAATCAAAATAATTTATCAGGATAAAAAAAATCAATTAAAACAATTAATTAGGATTAATTATTATGATCAAATTAATTAAGAGTTAAAAGCTAAAATAAACAATAAAATTATTTAAGATAAATGTTATACAATTTTTTATCTCAAAATAATTTAAAAAAAATTAAATGAACAAAAATAAATAATTTAGAATGAATTGTTGTAGCCATTTCATCTACAACAATTATTTATTTAACCGTAAAAATATACAAAAATAAATAAAATAAATAAATAAAATATTTGTCATATTTATTTAATATTTTGTGTATTTAAAAATATTAAAATTAAAGCCAAAAAGGTGAAAAAATAATCAATTTGAAATAAACTTTTAAGGATTTAATAAAAATATATATAAGTAGGAATTACAGCCATTAGATAAGCGCTGAATTTTCATCGAGCGCCCAGAAAGCAGTCGTGTAGTCCGTTGTAGATGAGGAGAAGTGTGCGCGCATCGCACCGGATTGGCCAACACACGTTATCCAAACCGTTAATCGAACGCTCAAACACAACGACACTTGGACGGAACACCAACGAAATGTTTAAACGCGCTCAAAACGACGTTTTGAGCGCCACCTTCGTCTCCAACGTGACACCGGAGAGATAAGATCAAATACTCGTCTTTGATCTTTTCTTTTCAGAACTCATTCGTTAGTCAACAATTTCGACTGATTTAAAGCTCGAAATGATCACTCTACGATGGTGAATAGGGATGATTCAACCCTTTTCTGGTCAACTTGAGAAAGAACAGTTAAAATATCATAAATGAATTTTGGTTAATTCGGTTCACTTGGATGGATCAACCGACCTTGGACAGTTATAAATAAACACTTAGTCAATCCCAAGGCAAGAGATTCACTTTTACTTTGATTGTTATGATTTTTACTTTTTTTACTTATAATTATAATTGTTAATTTTAAAAGTTATTATTTAATGATAATTATTATAAAAAAAAAAACTATAATAACTCAAATAGAAAAGAAAAATCAATAAGAAGATACCATAATCTAATAATGATTGAATAAAATATTCACTTAAATATTGAAATAATTCAAATATTCATCTATAAATTAATCCTCATTTCATCCTTTAAAACATGAACTGCTCTCTTTCTGTCGTCCGTCCACTAGACCATTAATTAAGCATGACGACTCCGGCCACCACCACCATTATCATCCTCCTTCTATCTCTGCCACCCTTAGCCTCATGATCGCGGACATGTCAATCATCCAAAATGATAACAATCATCCCTCAAATTCCAGAACTGACGAAGAAATTATGCATATTTACAAAAAGTGGATGATAGAGCATGGAAAAGTCTACAAAGGAATTGAGGAATCCGAAAAGCGTTTCAAAATTTTTAAGGATAATTTGGTATTCATTGATGCTCATAACTCCGAGAACCGGACCTACAAGGTTGGATTGAACGTGTTTGCCGATCTAACCAATGAAGAGTACCGATCATACTACCTCGGCATGAAATATGATGCCCATCGCGAATTTGTCCAGTCAAAGGTGGCCAGCCAAAGGTATGCTGTGTCCTCAGATGAAATTCTACCGGAGTCGGACTTGAGCTACCTTACCTTAGTGGGTTAAAAAAAATTGTGTCGTTTATTAAATATCAGCAAGTTGTTGGGCTTTCTCGGCGATAGCAGCCGTGGAAGGAATCAACATGATAATGACAGGAGAGCTGATTGATTTGTCGGAGCAAGAACTTATTAACTGCGACCGAACTATCAATCGCGGCTGCGCAGGCGGGGTCATGAATTACGCATTCAGATTCATGACTAGAAACGGTGGTATAGACACCCAAGAAGATTATCCTTATCTAGAAGCCGATGGCAAGTGCAATGCCACTAAGGTTATCGTGAGCTTGACTTTGGGGTTTGTTAATTTTTATAATTCTACGTACTCATTTGATTGATTGATTGCATGCAGGTGAATACAAAGGTTGTGAGCATAGACGGTACGAAACTGTACCATCCAACAACGAAAATGATTTAAAGAAAACTGTCGCATATCAACCCATCAGTGTAGGCATTGAAGCCTATGGTTGGGCATTCAAACTTTATGTCTCGGTAAGTATTCATAATTGAAAATTTATTATGTTGAGATCTATAAGTGACTATATTTTTGTGATTCTCTTGGTTATGGAAGGGTATTTTCACGGGAAGATGCGGAACGTCGTTGGATCATGCAGTGGTGGTGGTGGGATACGGAAGTGAGAACGGAGTTAATTATTGGATAGTGAGGAATTCATGGGGATCGAATTGGGGGTGAAAGTGGTTATGTTAGGATCAAGCGGAACAATGTTGCTGACGGTATAGGAGCAGGGAAATGCGGCATAGCGATGATACCTTCTTATCCCATAATTAACGAATATGCAGACGGCAGAGCAGGAGTCGTTAGTAGTGCCTCAATATAGGAATTAAAAACTAGTATCCAATTTTATATGATGATTGCCTTCTAAGTTCAAATAAGGTGGTGGTGGTCACCTTCGGGAAGAATGCCAATTTTACACACCAAGTTGTAAGAAGGTGTCAAATTTACTTATTAAGTATCAAAATTCCATTTATATGTATGAACTTGTCAAAAAGTGTCAAATATATTTAAAATAACAGAAATATTAAACGGTGTTAAAATTTTTGCCACATGTAATATCAACATATTTTTTTCTTTAAATTAACATTACTTTAATTATTTTTATTCAAACAAAACATTAAATCTTGGAGGTTAGAAGAAAGTAAAAATCCAAAAGAACTTGAGTTAATCAAAGAGAGAAAAGTTAGAAAAAAAATGGAGAGTTGTGGAGGGATGAGAGAGAAAGTAAAAATAAATTTTGTTTAAATGGAAAAATAATTAAAGTAATATCAATTTAAAAAATTTAAAAATATGTGGATATTACATGTGACAAAAATTTTAACACCGTTTAACATTTCTGTTATTTTAAATATATTTGACACTTTTTGACAAGTTCATACATATAAATAGAATTTTGATACTTAATAAGTAAATTTGACACCTTCTTACAACTTAGTATGTAAATTTGACATTCTTCCCATTTTATTTTGTGTTTTTGTTAAGTTATTGTAATGAAATCATGTTTTATTAATAAAATAATAAATTGTTGCATTATATATATATATATATATATATATATATTTATTTATTTATTTATTTATTTATTTATTTATTGTGGATAAACTTTCATTAACGTGTTACCATACTCATTTACACTAGAATAAAGTTTTAAAACTAAAGTCAGTATCTATATATATCTAATGACGCTTAATTTTGAAATGTAGGAGGTGTACATCACGCTCTTTCTAAAATGATCTACATTATCATACATATTTTTATGTGTTAGATATATATATATTTCTCTCTCTTCATTTATCTTTATTAATTAATTTTTTTATTTTTTTTTACCATATATATATTTTCTCACTAATAATATAAAATATATATTTTTTCATCAATTCTATTAACTAAGTTTCATAATTATCATGTCCGTTACTCTTATATATATATATATATTGATATTTTTTATAAATTAAATTTAGCATTAATATTAATTATAAAAAATTACAAAAATAATAAGAGTTTCAGTTATTATATTATATTCATTATAAAATTATTTTATTTATATTCATTATAAAATTATTTTATTTATATTAATTCAGTTTAGCATTAAATATTAAATATGAAAATATGTAAAAATAAAAAAATTCAGTTATTATATTATGCATTTGTACGAGTAATAATATAAAAACCGTAAAAAAAATACGGATAACATTTTTTATTTTATTTTTTACCGTTTTAAGTTTAAAGGTGGGTCAACCCACAATCCGACCCAAGTATCAATTTACTCAACATCATTATATATTAGTTAGTTAAAAAGTTGAACTTATATTAATATTAAAAAGTTCTGCGTTTATCAAATTTGGTGTTGAATTTAAAATATAAAGTCTTTGTAGCCTGTTGGTTAAAGAGTTGTACTTGTTTTGTTAGGTTGCAAGTTCGAAACATACCTCTAGCATTTTTAATTTTATTTTTAACCGTTTTAAATTTAAAAACGGGTCAACACACAATCCGACCCAAGTATCCAAATTAACCACAGCTCTCGACCCGGCAATCCGGACACTTTAAAAATTAAGCATCATTATATATATATATAGATATGTAAAAATAAAAATTTCAGTTATCATATTATAATTAATGAAAATATGTAAAAATAAAAAATTTCAGTTATCATATTATAAATAATGAAAATATGTAAAAATAAAAAATTTCAGTTATCATATTATAACTATCTATTAATTGAATTTAACAATAAATATTGATTATATCAACTAGCAATAAATATTGATTATATCAACGTATATAACTACAACTAAACCAATATATTACTCCATCCAAATATTTTATTCCTATAAATAATCTTAGATGAACAAGGTTCAACTGAAGAGAGAAGAGTGATATCTTCATATACAGAGCATTTTATTTCGTCGATCTCCTTTTGTCGTGTGCTATCTCTATTCATAATCTTCTCAATTTCTCTATAAATATCATGATTTCAATAATTGAATTTGCATTATGTTATGTTTTAACAATCCGTTTTCACTGATTTGTATTTTTTTTTCAGGAATTTGATAATTTCAGGCCGTTGCAAAAACATCATCGGTCTTCTTTTGTAGCTTCTAACTCTACAATCATTCACAAAATTCAGATAATTTCTCTTTCATATATATATATATTAATATTTTTTATTAATTAAATTTAGCATTAATATTAATTATAAAAAATTGCAAAAAATAATAAGAGTTTCAGTTATTATATTATATTCATTATAAAATTATTTTATTTATATTAATTCAGTTTAGCATTAAATATTAAATATAAAAATATATAAAAATAAAAAATTTCAGTTATTATATTATAATTAATGAAAATATTTAAAAATAAAAATTTCAATTATCATATTATAATTAATGAAAATATGTAAAAATAAAAAATTTCAGTTATCATATTATAATTATATACAGAGCATTTTATTTCGTCGATCTCCTTTTGTCGTATGCTATCTCTATTCATAATCTTCTCAATTTCTCTATCAATATCATGATTTCAATAATTGAATTTGAATTATGTTATGTTTCAATAATCCGTTTTCACTGATTTGTATTTTTTTTTCCAGGAATTTGATCATTTCAGGCAGCTGCAAAAACATCCTCGTCTCCTTTTGTAGTTTCTAACTCTACAATCATTCACAAAATTCAGGTAATTTCTCTTTCCTAATTTATTTATCTTACTTATTTTCTCTCTCATAATATAAGATCATCTCCAACCCACCAGCAAACAACTTCATTATAGGTCACTCAACTACATTTTAAGTTTTCCTATAAAACCTTTCTCCTCCAAATCCAAATATGCAGGGACACTGTTCACATACTCAAAAAGTTTTCAAAACTTTCATTTTAGTCATTTTAGTTTGTTTTTAATTAATTTATATAACTTATTTATATTTTAATTTGTTTACATATTTTATTTATTTATATTTTAATTTATTTATATAATTTATTTATATGTTTAATTCATGATAATTTTAATAAGGTTTGTTTTGTTGTATTTTTTTTTTTGTAAGAAGTAATTTGTGTTTATGTAATAATGTTTAATTTATTTTATGCAGTTGTATAAATAATTGAATGTGAATTTTAAAAGAATTAATAAGTTGTTGTAAAGTTATGGATTTAATTTGTAATTTTAGATAAATATATAGATAATATTGAAAAAAATAAAATTTATTATAAAAATGAATATTCTGAGAATATTATTTTGAGTTTGAGTTTTTGGGTTGGAGATAAATTATTGAGATGTTTATTGCATTTTAAATATGAGAATAGGTATTTGAGTTAGAAATGTATAAATTTCTTTCATAATATATATATTTCTCTTTCTTAATCTAATTATTAAGTTTTTTTTTTCTACTTACTGTATAAATTTTTATATATTTCACACTAATAATATAAAATATTTTTTTTATTAATATTTATATATATATATATATATATATATATAATAACAAAATATATAAAAATGTTTAATAGATGAATATGAAGGTTTATACACAAATTATTAACTCTATAAATTACTCTACTTTCTAAATTAATTTCTTTATATATTTTACTCTTTTTCTTAATCTAATTATTAAGTATTTTTTTTCTTACTTTCAATATATAAATATATATATTTTTTCACACTAATAATATAAAATATTTTTTATATTAAAATATATAATATTACCTAACATATTTATTTTTATATATAATAACAATATATATAATAATGGATGAATATGAAAGTTTATACACAAATTCATTAGGATTTCTATCTCATTTCATAATTTCTCTCTATTAATTAACTCTATGTAATTACTTTCTAAATTAATTTCTTTATTTTATATTTAAGAATTTTTTCATTTCATAATTTATCTTTCTAATTAATTCCTAATATTACTCTTTTTTCTAATTTAATTTTTTTTTACTTTCATAATATATAAAAATTTAAAATTATATATATATTAGGTAAGTTAAGACTATTTATTTTAAATAGGTGGTTATATATAAATAAATATTTTAAATAACAATATTAAATATTTCTCTCAACTAAAATCTATATATATATATATATTAATTTTGTACCTAATTTTTTTTATCTCTAATCTTTATATATATATATATATTGCTTAAGAGAATTTTTTTAATTTGGTTGTTCAAGAAATCATTTATTTGTGGACAATATTATTTTTTATATCACAGTTTTTATTATTTGGTAATTTTCTGCCTTTTTCTTAAATGTTATGGTGATCACTCTACTAAAGCGTGGTTTCATCTCTAAAATGACCGAGTGTGATGTAAACTTTTAAACAAAGTTCTATCTTTAAAATATTTTTATTTTTATCTTGACTCTTGTATATCTACATTATCTCACTTTATTAAAAATACAAAAGTCTAAAATGAATTTGATTGAGCCAACTTATTTTTTCTTTAAATAATACTATTATTTTAGTTTGAATTGTTTAAATTAAGAATTTTCTTAATTTGGTTGTTCAAGAAACTATTTATTTGAGACAATATTTTTTTATATCACAGCTTTTATTATTTAGTAATTTTCTGCATTTTTTTAATGTTATTAATACCGGATTACTGGTAATCACTCTACTACACTACTACAATGGTTTCATCTCCACAATGACCGAGTGTGATTTAAATTTTCAAACAAAGTTCTATCTTTAAAATATATTTTTTTTGTCTTGACTCTTGTATATTAATACTATCTCACTCTATAAAAAATACAAAGGTCTCAAGAAAATTTGATTAAGCCAACTTATTTTTTCTTTAAATAATACTATTTTTTAGTTTGAATTTTTTTAAGAGAATTTTCTTAATTTTGTTGTTCAAGAAACTATTTATTTGTAGACAATATTTTTTTATTATAGTTTTTTATTATTTGATAAATTTTCTGCATTTTTCTTGAAGGTTATCAATACTGGTATTTACCCTATTACAGCGTAGTTTCATCTTCACAGTCGAGTGTGATCTATCTCTAAAATATATATATATATATATATATATATATATATATATATATATATATATATTTGTCTTGACTCTTGTATATCTACACCTTCTAACTTTATGAAAAATACAAAGGTCTCAACAATTCTTTTACTAAATTTATTGAAACTCATTGCAAAAAATTGATGCAGTCAACCTTAAGAACTAAAAATAATTAATATACATATGATCGAAACATATTTTATATTATATAAACATATATCTTACTTTTAAGTTAATATTATTATTAGAATTAAGTTAATATTAGTAGTGATATATTTTTTATTGAACAAAATATATTAATACTCACTTAATCTTTGATTATAAATATAGAATTTGTATCATTTGGTTAATCTTCTTTTTTACAAAATACTATTTAAAAGATTTTTTTATAATTTAGTGAAGGAGTTTTATTAATCTAATTTTTTCATGACCTACTTTCAAATTTTTTGGACTAGGTTGGTCTTAGAAAAAAGAGATTTTTTGAAAATTGGTTATAAATATTTATTTAAATGCTGAACTATAATATCAAACTATATCAATGATAGGTAAATGTGTTATATACTATTATATCATTCATCCCGTATGAGTTTATCCCCTCTCTTATCTTCGAGTAAATTACATCGTTTCTTTTGTGATGAAAAATTTTCTAACAAAAATTAACCTTCTATAAAAAAGGATTCTAATTTTTTAATTACATTTAGAAATATATAAAAATAAAAAATATATTTAATAAAATAGTTTAGAAGTCTAATAACAATCATCTTTTTTCAAACATTATTCAAAAGATAAATTAAGTTTTAAGCCAATATAATTTATTTTTATTTATTCATTTTTTAAGTTAAAATCGGGTATTGACTATTGAATTATGTTAGTTTTTTTTTATAAAATGAATTCTAATTTTGTTTTTTATGAAGTTCATAAAATAAAGAGTAATAAAATAAAGAGTAATGTTATCTTCATTTGATTATGAATTTGTTTTTATTATTGTATAACAATAAATCATAAAATAAAATATTTTTTAAAAAAACAATCAACAAAATTATATAAAAATTCAAAGGATTCGCACAGCACTTTGACACAAGAAATTAAGACGAAAAAAAAGTAACTAAAAATTAGAGTCAATAATCTCATCTTTAAGAATTAAGAACCATCCAGTAAATCTACAAATGTCTATAAATTAAATTAGAGTGGAGAGATTTAATTTAATATAAGAAAAATAATAATATATACTTTATTTACCCTACATCAAAAAAAAATATTAATTATTTTGTTAGAGTGAGATTTAATTTTTTATGTTTTTGTTAATAGTACATTTTTATATGGGTATAATAATTTTTATAATTAAAATTACAAATTTTAAAATATTTTTCATTTAAAAAATTTATATAATATAAAAAAATGATATGAAATGATATAACCTTTATTTATATAATAATAATAATAATGTAATTTTAAATTTTATCTTTCTTCTTCAATCAAATTTTCTCAATTTTTATTTTAAGTTTAAATAACTTAAATAAAAATAAATTATTTTTAAAATTATAGTTATAAACTCATAATATTATTTATTTATTTAATTATATATATATTAAATTTAAATGTTATTATCTCATATAAAATAATATTTAATATAAAAAAATAAAAAAATTTATATGATTTAAAAAAAATGACATAAGATAATATAACTTTTATTTGATTATATCTAAATTAAGTTTAAATATTTTCAAACATTTATTATATAATAATAATAAAAATAATAATAATAATAATGTAATTTTAAATTTGATGTACCAAATTTGTATTTTTTTATTTTTATCAAAATTTCTTAAATATTATTTTAAGTTTAATTTATTTTTTTATTCACTTTTTGTTTTCTATCTTATAATTTAATTATATTTTTTGATTGATTAATGTATATAAATATATGAATTATATTTTTTTCTTTTATTATTTTTCTTGAATTTGGAATTGAATAATAAATAGGTAGATAATGAATCTAAAATAAATATCATATCATTAAAAGTTAATTAGAAAATTACATTAATTTTGAAATTTTTATAACTTTATTTTATTTTTCTAAAAATATTTAGATTAACCTTTTAAAAGAACTTATTTTTTTTCAAATAGTTTGATAATGTAGTTTGTATTTTGTAAGCAAAACTTATTAGTTAATTTTTATTGTTTTATTTTTTTTATATAAAAAAGTGCCTAAAGATCATGTTTTTTTATAACTATGATATTTTTTATATTATAATCTTTGATTTAAGATATTTAAAAATATATTTTTATTTTTTTTATAATAAAAACAATCCAAATATTTTCACATTTTATAGTTAGACAGAAGTAATTGTGAAGCTAAATTGTATCACCTAAAAGTTGAGTAATATAATATAATGGTGTTATTTAAATTTTATATTAATTTTTTTATTAATTCTAAAATTTGTTTGATAAATATATTTATTTATTATAATATGTCAAATTATAATATTTTTAGGTCAATAATAAAGTTTTTATATCTGAAATTGATCCTGATAATGAGGTTGATAATGAGGTGGACTGATTAAATATAAAAAAGCGGATAAGCAAGAGAGAAAAAGTCAGGAAAAGCTCGGATATATTCTTATGAATTACAATAGGAACTAGACCAATCTATCTTGAAAGGCTCCCATGTCCTGATAACCTTCTAAAATGTAAGGTCATACAAACAACTCATAGATAGTAAAAATTGGGTCTCACATCACCGGAGATAGTAAAAATTGGGTCTCACATCACCGGAGCGACTCCATGTGCTCTCCTCTCCTCTCCTTTAATTTTGTAATTGTTATTTGTTTATTTTATTTATAAGATTTTTTTATTATATTGTTAAAAATTTTTGATTATTTATTAATGATTAATTTCAGTTAAATTTTTTGTTAAACATTTTTTATATCTATAATTTGTCGTATTTAAAGGTATTATATGAGTCTTCTCTTAAAAGATTAAAATAAGATCTATTTATCTTTTAAAGTACTTAATATTATAAAAATGAGAAGAAATATTTAAAATATAATTTATTAGTATAAAAGTATGTCATTTTTTTTAAACTCACTCAATTTTGTTAATAATATTCATGAATGGTGGTGTGATTTATATAATATTATAATTTTAACGTAATAATGTAATTAATTTACACTTATTTTTTATCTTTTTCTAAATTGTAATCAACAATATTTATCTTTAAAAAATTGTTTATCATGTGTAAAATGACCCTACAACGTAGGGAAATAACTCTAGTTTAACTAAAGTCAGTATTTAACCGTCGTCTCTAAAAACATATGAATTAAAGTATATATGAGTATGGAGGTAAAATAATGTGTTATCATAAAACATAATTGAAGTCTTAAAATTAAAGGAAATATAGACTCATTGTACCTTATAAAATAGTTATTTGTGATAATTTTTAATACAAATAAGATATGATTGAATTGTTTAAGGGAATGTGTCTAACACATGTGACATGTCTCATATCAACCTTTATTTGATGATTTCGTATTTTGTATACATTTAGTTTATTTAATTTATTTGTAACATTGCATTTTTTTAATATATTTTTATAATTTAAGACAAAAATACTAACAACAATTAGTAAGAAAATGTAACCCGAAAGTAGATCTCATACTATCTTGGTATCCCGCAAGATTGGAGTCAAAATAACCAATGATCTCAGAACTGTCTGACCTCGTATACGTGAACATTTAATTCTTAATTTTTTCCAAATATCTCATAACTATTTTGGCTACTCAATGTCAATCAAATTTTGTGACAGACAAAATACCGTCCACAGTGTTTACTCTTACTGAACTTGTGATACACATAATTATCGATTAAATTCACCTCAAAAAAAATCAAAACAAAAAAATTATTATTTTTGTAAAATTTATGGCACCATTACGAGACACTTTTTTAAGTTCACAGATGAATTTCTTTAATTTGCAAATTATATTTATTTGGTCTTAAAGTTTTCTGGTTGTATCAGACTATATATTTCTTCAATGTATTCACTGATAAACTATTTCTTAACATCAATTTTGATGAAATTGCATATCAAAATATGTCACGAGTGTCATCAATTGTCCTTAAAGAGTCATTCGATTATATTGAATTGTCGCAAAGACACTTGATTTTGAGGTTGTTGAGTTTATACACCATGCATATGCATGTCTCTATCTAGGGCTAGCTGAACTAAGCCTCATCTGAGGAGGAAAGATTTGCAATTTTATTACTTCATTGATTTAATACCTTGCTTTCCCACCTCCCTTATGGGAGAGAAGGGGGGGCCTTAGATTCTCACCTCCCTTATGGGAGAGAAGGGGGGCCTTAGATTCTCACTTTTGAGATACGATTTTCAAGAAGAGAAGAAGAGGTTATATCAGTTAATCACCGTCCCTTCCTCTAATTCATTAGATCCAATCTGCTAATTAGAACAAAAGGGAAGTAAGAGCAATTGCCTTTTTTACTATGCCTTGAGCACCCGAACCTGGGTCATCTATCCATGACCAGGATGAAGCTTGGGTGAAACTAAGTGGAGGTCCGAACCGACTGATGTTGAAGAATTAGCGGATGAGTTGTGGTTAGGGGTAAAATGCCACTCGAACCCAGAGCTAGCTAGGGAGCAAGGGCCAATCCAACGCAAGTCGGCTTCCGAATTATACCCATTTCTAAAGCCTTGGCCATTTTACATAAGTTTATAGAAAGGTAAAAGCTAATGGAATAAAATCCAGTATCTACTCGTTACGGAATCTCAGGTGTCAAAGTGTGGATTTCAACTTGACCCCCGAATTCGTTAGACGTGGAGATGGAGTCCAATTCTAGCAGACAATGTCCCTTATTTACTTTTGTGACTCTTAGTGGATTAGGGCCAAAAAAAGTCGTATCCTCATTTCTGATAACACTTTTTTTGCTTGCTTCTTTCCTTCAATAGCGATTCCGGTAGTACGCATGCTAAGAGTTGTAATGTCTCAAAATGAATATATCCGAATGATTCATTTATTAAGACAATCTTTATCTTCCTCCCACTATAACTAGGAAGGGGAGATCCGTAGTCAGAGCTCCCTCTCTCCCTGCTTTCTACGCCTTGCTATTTTATCAGGGAAACTCGTTCAATCGCGTCTTTCAGTACTGGGACTAAAGTCAAGTAGTTGAGATAAGCTATTTTCTTTTTGTCAGGTGCCATTAGTTAAGTTCCTTTTGTCCTATAGGTTTGCTGGTCAGTGGAAAAAGAGTTCATCACGGAAAAAAGGACTCACTGAGCCGAGATGACTAACTAATACTAATATAATAGAAAAGACAGTTCTTTTCTATATACTTTCCCCGGTTCCGTTGCTAAGAGTGGACTTTTCTAACCAGTAGCTAGTCTGAGGTAAACGACTGAACGATTGGTAATTGAGTTCAGGACTGGTAATTGAATCATAGACTAAGATAGGTAATGGGAATTAAAGGAGGTGTTCATGCCTGTCTTTGGAATGTCTGTTGATGGCGCTAGAGCAGGTATTGTCAAAAATAAAAAAGAAGAAAATGGCTTATCTCCCTACCAAAAGAAGGATTGTGATCCCCAACTTCTCGGGCATTTTCGGGGACTAGCCCGCTTCCCATTAGTCAACCGTCCTTATGTGAGAGAAGGGGGGAGTTAGTGTAGTTTGTCTTATAATAAGATAGTAGCAAGAAAGCTAGTCAAGCCAGGTCTCTTTCACTCGAATCTTGTCACTTCTTAATTGCCCAGAATTGTATGTTTCAACTTCTTTTCTTCTCGTAAGGTGTGAAGTTTATTTGGCGAGGGCAAGGCTAAAATCATCCCAAGCGCCGCTAATGTGGCTACTAAGCTATTTCTTTGGAAAGCTCCTACTAAGATAAGAAATTCCCCAATAAAGCTGGTAGTACCAGGTAAACTAATATTGGTCTATGAACAGCTTTCACGACTGCGCAACTAAAGAGAATATCAAAAAATATACCGCTCCGTGGGTGCCTTCCCTTCGTCGAAAGCTTGAATATGCTGCTATACTTTGCCTGGCATCTTAAAAAAGAAATCTTCCCAAGGGCAAGCCAAAGCAAGACTTCTCTGTGGGAACCCCCGGGAGACCTGTCTAGTCAAATAGGCTTATAATAAGAAATAAGCTCATTCATTACAGTTGCAATTACTTTTTTTTCGTAGCGTCAACCTTGCTCCCTCGTCTAGTCGAGATTCCCTAAGAGAAAGGGATCAAATCTTTAGTAGACGACGTTGTTATTCCTGGGCTGCAGTAAGTAGATCGAGAGGTCGTTCCGCCCCTTGTCCCCGAGGGTAATATGTTCTCATACAATGTTGCTCCAATCTGACCTAGCTGGCGAAGCTATCTTGAGAAAGGGGCACAACCTGCCTTTTTAACATAAAAGGTAAGAAGAAATGGATGGAGGTGGCTACCGTGCAAAAAGCAAAAGTAATTTGGACTGGTATTGATGAGATACAACTAGAGCTAGGTATTCAGGCTCATGTCGGCACACGTAAGTGGCAAAAACCGCGTCTTCTTCCTCAGCATCTTCCCGAGGTCCGAGCCCTCTGATTGGGGTCTGTCGCGTTGAGAAAGAGAAAGGCAACCTTTGGAAAGAGACCGACATATATCATGCCATCAAACTCATATGCTTTTCCTTACCTAGACACCCGAGTCTGATTCAAGCGGTGTCACTGTTCTTCCGCACTAAGGCTTCATAAAACCAAGTCCCTTCGTGCTTGGTTGCTTTCACCCTTGTGCGTCGGGTCAAGGTCAATCAATCTGGTCAGATAGAAGTAGCGGCGAGGAAGAGCTTGTTCGAGAATCTAGCTATCAGGAACTGAGAGTGAAACAAAAGGAATATTCGACACCGAGGCAATCAGTCGAAAGAAGGAAAGCCTTCCTACTTTTGGCTTGCTCCCCGGTAATAGTGGAATCGCATGATCATGGGCCCTGTTAGGAGGAAGTCCAGACGGCAAACACTCGACAAAGTCTAAGCCTG
Source organism: Impatiens glandulifera (assembly GCF_907164915.1). NCBI lineage: Eukaryota > Viridiplantae > Streptophyta > Magnoliopsida > Ericales > Balsaminaceae > Impatiens > Impatiens glandulifera. The sequence goes on along the minus strand of NC_061862.1, from coordinate 43,968,284 downwards.
GAAAGTAAAGAGATCTCAGAACCCGCGGGATAGTAAGAAGAAGTTGGGAAAATCACTCTCATTCGATCCCTGGTCTATCTGCTCCCTTACTTTAAGCGCGATTGCTATAATATATACTTCCTTGACTACTTTAAGACAGATCGATCTTAAGAAGATAAAAGTAAAATACAAATAAGAGTTATGGCATTCAATCTCATATTGCGAGAAATCTAAGAATTTATGGGGGCACTTGCACAAGCAAAAATGGTGGAAAAGTCTATTGTTTGAAAGAGAGTAAAACAACCCGAAATCCCAAGAGCTAATCCAAAATCACCTACTCGATTGACAAGCATAGCTTTTATACCTGCTTTATCCGGCTGAAGTCGTATAAACCAGAAATGAATTAACAAATATGAAGCAAGACCTACTCCCTCCCATCTCAGGAATAATTGAAGAGAGTTATCTCTAGTCACCAACATTAACATAAAAAAAGTAGGAATGGATAAATAACACATAAATCGAGGGCTATGCGGATCCTCAGACATCCTATATCACTAAGCCATTCGAACTTCTTGGCTAACACGAGGGAAGAACAACTTATTCGTATTAAACAGATCCATCTTATCAAAGAGCTCTCATACAAAGTGTGTATAAATTAACGATGAATATATGTTTAATTCAAAATTTAAAATTATTTATAAACATTATAATAATATTTAAAAAATAATAATATTCTAAATAAAATAATAAAAATAAAAAAGTAAATATAAAATATTTAAAATTTAAAATTTAAACTAAAATTATATTTTGTTACATAGAAATTATATTTATATAAAAAATAAATTTTAAAGTTAGAGTTTTTATTTAAACTTTAAGTATTTAAAATTTTAAATTCTATTTGATTAAATAGAAAAAAAATATAATTTTAAAAAATTTAATATAAATTTAAGTTTAATGAAAACGTTTTAATAAAAAAAAATATATAAAAAAGTGTGTTTATAATTAATTATGAATATAAATTTAATTTAAAATTTAAAATTATTTATAAACGTAATAATTATAAAATAAATAATATTCTTATAATAATATAATAAATATATAATTAAAAAACTAAATAATATTTTATGCATTTTAAAATTTAAAATTATATTTTATTTTATTATTTTATGTAAATTAATAAAATTAAATTTTATTTATTTAAAAATTAAATTTTAGTTATATTTAATTAAATAAAAAATACAAAATAGGTCTAATACTGAATTTCAGGATAAATTTAGTTTAGAGATTTAATTATTTTAAGAAATTAGATTTTGGTCTGTATTAGTCCATGTTTTCTCATATTATAATCACAATAATAAAATAGATACACAAATTAGTGTTGATTTTGATAATATGCGAAATGATCAATCAAATTTATATGAAGACCCATCTGGTTTTTCAAAAATGAATTAAGATTAAAATCAAACAAGAGAGAAATTTCTTGTGATAATCACACTACACTCAAAACCAAATAATTCTAATAATTCATTTGAACTCGATATTAAACTCAGATCAGTTACTCGATTCATATTTAATCCAAATTAAATTTGATTAATCTATTATTCAACACATATTAATAAATAATATAGGTTAGGTAACCCAATTTAAATTTTAGTTTGTAACACATTTATTACGTTTTTTACTCGTTTAATATTTAACACGTTTTTATTTCGGTTAACACATTTTGATTCGTTTACCTAATTTAATACAATTTTGATTTATTCAACACGTTTTTAACGCGTTTAACTAATATTTGATTTGTTTGACCTATTTTGACTCGTTTAATACATTTTTAGTTTTAATAAGTATGTAACTCGTTTAATCAATTTCGCACGCTTAACACGTTTTGGCACGTTTAACACAGTTTTGACATGTTTAACACGTTTTTGATATATTAAACACGTTTAACATGTTTTTCACATGTTTAACACGTTTTTGACACGTTTAACACATTTTAGCACGTTTAATATGTTTTGACATGTTTGACACGGTTTGAAACATTTAACACATTTTTGACAAGTTTAACATGTTTTTGGCATGTTCAACACATTTTTGGCATATATAAGCACGTTTTGGCATGTTTAACACGTTTTTGGTATGTTGACACGTTTTTGCACGTTTGACATATTTTGGCACGTTTTGACATGTTTAACATGTTTTGGCCGTTTAACACACTTGTGACATATTTAACATTTGCGGTCCGTTTATTTTGTTTTTTGCTTCGTCTAATATGTCTTTGACATTATTATATTTAACATAATTTGATTTGTTTGAAATTATTTTGATATTTTAATTATTAAATTAGCCGAAGAAAAAATATGTGAGATTAATATGGATTATTTAAATAATATTTAAATCATTTATACTAAATTAAGTCTTTGAATATGGTAAACTCTGTTAATTTTTAAAAATAAATTAATTTATTAAAGAGTTTTAGAATAATAGTGATATGTTAGTTCTGTATGACTAGACTATAATTAATAAATATATTATTAATGAGTTTTAAAATTTCCAAGTATTTTTTATTTGACTGTAACAGAGATCAACATAGTAAAAATAAAAAAAATATATATTGGAGTTGGAAGATGGTTAACTTATATTGAATTGATAAGAGAGAATTAAATTAAATTTAGGTAATTTGGGTAACCTTAACCCAAACCAACTCAAATTAAACACAATCCATACTCAACTCAACCCATACTCAACCCAACCCAAATTAACTTACCCAAATTAATATTTTGGGTTTGAATTAGGGTTGGTGTTTGAATCAACCCAATATATGCTCACCCCTTACTCAAAATCAATCTATGTTAAGAAAGAGCAATATAAATGCCACAAAACTTAATAATGGGTAAAGACTTTGTCAAGAACTCTTATAACAAATGTTATACCCCTAACAATTTTCCCTATGTATCTTCTTGTCATGATAGTAATATTAAGGTTTCTTAATAACATTTCAAATTTACATTAATTAAATTGTTTTGAGGAAGCAAGTAAACATCATAAAGGGAACATAGCCATGAAGTGTGAACTGAATGCTTTGGAAGCTAAGAATTAGTGATGTTACCTCTTGGGTTGAAAATCAAAGGTTCTGATGTATTTTTAAAACCAATATTAATGTTAGTGTAACCATTGACAAATTTAAGACAAGGTTGATAGCTAAAGGGTATCACCAAAAACCAGTTATAGATTTTCATGATTCATCTCCCAAATTGAAAAAAACATAACTATTTGCATTCTCTTTGCATTGGCTGCATCTATTAATGGTTCATACATTAAGTCGATGTAAATAATGTTTTTCTCCACGGAAATCTCAATGAGAAATCTAAATGGAGCCACCAGAGGCGGAGCAAGGATTTGAAAGCTACCCGGTCTAAATTGTTTTCAAAAATTATATCCGGACTATTATCAACCAAAAAATCAAAATAAAACAAATTTATTGTAGTTATTACACTTTAGTGACGGGAAATCATCAATAACGACAATATTTTACCATCGTTATTGTCAGATGCATAAAAAAAATTAGACTACCCGAGCTAAAGCCCATGTAAGGTTGAACATGGCTCCGCCCAGAGCCGGCCCCGAGGTTTGGGATGCCCTAGCCTCGGTAGAAAAAGTTGGATATACTTTTTGTTATCCTAAGTCTAGTTTTAAAAATTGATAAAAAAAATCATTTTTAGTGAGATTTAAACCCATAATCACATTAAAATTTTAAATGTATAACTTGAACCACTAAGCTACTACCATTTATGTTTAAAATTTCAATAAATATATCTAATTTTTTGATATTTATAACAAATGGGCTGCCCTGGGGAGTGGGCTGCCCTAGCCCGAGGGCTTGTCGGGCTTACCCTAGGGCCGGCCCTGGCTCCGCTCCTAGGAGCCACCATAGCTGGGAGCCACCATAGGTACTTCAAATCAAAAGTTAGGGGTATGCAAACTATAAAAGAGTTTATATGGTCTAAAACATTTATCTAGAAACTGGAATATTGAACTTTCTAATTGTTTCGTTGAAATGGATTTTACACAATAAAAAAAATAATGGTCTTTTTATAAAATCAGTTAAAAAGTGAATCAATGCTTTGTTAGTTTTGTAAAACTTGGCAACCCTCTAAGAGACACTCAACTTGATGCTTGGGAATCATCTTTTTCATAAATTTACTAGTTTACAAAATTTCTTTAATATAGATTGTTAGAATTATCCTAATTAGATCCTAATTTAATATGTGAGAAATTAAAATCTGAATGCGGCGGAAGCGTACCTTAATTAATCGCATGAATTGTGAATCTTCTCTTTCCTTAAACTTTGCATGGATTGAATGATTCTTTCCTTGTACTTTCCTTATATGGAATGGTTCTTCCATCTGATGAGTAAGTCAATTGATTTCTCTCTCTGTTGATGGGGACGCAAAGGAGAATTGACGTTACTTCAAATGGGGACCATTACCGTTACATATAACCAACAATAAGTTAGTTATTATGGTTTGATAATTTCTAATTTAGCCCCTTCATAAAATTAGAAATGCCACTTAGGTATCCTCACTTTATATTCATGACAAATACACCCATAAGCCATAAACTTAATTTCACATTAGATCACATTATTTTGGCTTATATTAAATATGACATATGCACAATTATTTATTATACAAGTGACCCTAAAAATTCCAACAATCTCCCACTGGGTCACGTATGTACAAAAATAAATGTATCAACCATAATGCGCCTGAAGTTTTATGTCATCTCAATCATATGTTGTATAAACAATTTTATCAATTAAACATATCAATATAGGACCAAAGAGCTCGTCGTTGTATTTAAGCACAACTAGACCCAACAATGATCACATAAATCAATACAATTAATTGACAAATCATATCATGAATGTGAGGAATGAAAATTCCATGCAAGGTGATCTTTTCATGCCAATTTTCAACTGGTCCTACTTAACTTTAGTGAGATCATACTTTAAACATAATTATACAAAGTGTAATGAACTAAATAATACTTAAGTTCTGATCAGAATAAAAACTTTATAAATATCTATAAAATAATTAAACTGGAAGATGTCAAAATTACAAACTCCCACTAAAGTTAGAGATCGTTGATCTCTACAACACTCATACGAGCAATATCCTCATGGAAGACATTAGGCGATAAACTCATTATCAATGAGTTTATAACCACCGAGTTTGTACATAAATATTTTATAGAAATCTATTCACTTTGTATCATTTCTTTCATAACAATAAACTTGATGTCAATATCACTTAATTTGATGCCTAGTAACATGTCATAAATTCCGCTGCAATAGTGGATGACGTCATAAGTGTTTGTTTGACACTTCTTCAAAAAACGACAAAACCAGCTAGCGAAAAACATAACCCGAAGTAGATTTCATACTATTTTGGCATCCCGTAATATCGGAGTCAGAATACTCAATGATCTCAAGACTTTCCGACTTTTTATATGTGAACATTTAATTCTTAGTTCTTTTCAAATATCTCGTAAGTATTGGCTACTTAATGTCAAGCAAAATTTGTGACAAATAAAATGTCACCCATATATAAAATCATAAATAGACGTTTACTCCCACTGAACTTGTGATACACAAATAATCAATTAAATTCACCTCAAAACCAAAAGAGAGAATTGTTATTTTGTGAAATTTGTGGTATCACTAACGAGACGCTTCTTTAAGTCTATAGATGAACTTATTTAATTTGCAAACCATATTAATTTGGTCTCTGGACACAAAGTATTCTCATTGCACCAAATTGTTTTTCAATGTCTCTATTGAAAAACCCTTAACATCTACTATGGTGAAGCTCCATATTAAAATATGTAACGGGTATCATAAATTGTTCTTAAAGAGTAATTCAATTAAACTGGATTGTCATAAAGACACTTGATTTTGAGGTTGTTGAGTTTGTACTTAATGAGTTTGATCATATTCTTGTTACTCTTGATTTTTGAACATTATCCTCAATATCAATAAAATTCTTATCAATGTCAAAAACACTTGAGATATAAATCAAATCTTCCACAATAGGAATTATTGATCTAAATCATTTTTAAAGACACAATCATTTCTCCCCTCAAACTCAATATCCTCAAAACAAATATTGCAGTCTCGTCTAAAAAAAATATCTTTAACTTGACATAATAAAAAAAATTATAGCCCTTAATTATTTAGGATATTCAATAAATAAGTTGCTCACATTTATAAACTTAAGTAACAACTAAATTCAAATAATGATTTATCTCATCTCAAAATACTTAATGCAACATTAATATCAAGTCTTTAATAAGACATGTCAAATAATCAATCTATCTTTGGATGGATTAATTATTCACATAAATAAGACTTTATAATTATTACATATTTATCATCACAAGTATTAATGCAATTCTGTCAATTAATTATCAACATTTGGGCCAAATAATATAATCACATGAATTACATAATACTACCATTCAAAATTGTCTTGAATTAATTTCAACAAACATTGTCACTTTGGTGATTATTTGTATCAATCAATACAATCCAAATAATGAACAATAATATCATTATTTTAAATTTAAATGTCATATTATTGTATATAACCCAAATCAATAATATATAATTTTCCAAGAAACATATAATTTATTTTATTATAAAAAAATAAAATTATACAGTAAGTCAAATCTTACTTCTTAAATTTGAAATTTGTAATATTTTATATTAATAAAATAAAAGTATAAATCTTCAAGATTTATTTAACCAAATTTCAACTATTCTTGTGGCTGAAATCCAATTATTTCTTGATTTAGTTTGATTTATAATATATATTATATATTATTAAATCCCTTAATAACAAATATCAACCGTCAATTTAAAACGGTCAATTTAAAATAGAGAATTTCTCCATGAGAAAATCTAAACAAATATCAACCGTCAATTTAAAACGGATAATTCCTCTTTTAACTAGAAAATCTAAACTTTAAAACAGAGAATTCCTCTTTTAACAACTTTAACAATAAAAGAGAATCTAATTATCCATAAATCTAGTAAACATTATTAAATAACATCATTTAACCGTTCATAAATATTTGAAGAATTTAAATATTCATAAATCTATAAATTTAACCGTTTAACGGATAGAATCTAAATATCATATATAGAACTTAACCGAGAGAATCTAAATATCCATAAATTTTCTAAATATCCATAAATTTAGATAAATCTTTATATTTCGTACTCAATTATTCCGTATTATCAAAAATTAAGATATCCAAATATTCATTTTATCTTAATCGTAAAATTCAAATATTCCTTAATTTATCGACTTCATAAAATTTAATCTTAATTCAGAATATATAAATCTGAAAGATAAATAAATAAATATATATATATATATATCTTTCAGATTAAAATTTTCAAATCTATATATATATATTCTTCATCAAATCAAATTGATTGACAAAATCAATATATATTCCTAGTGATTTGAAATTATCAAAACCAATATATATAATCCGAAAATTAAATATCCATAAATATAGGTATCTTATGAGATAATTCAAATATCTCGCATCAATCTTCATGATATATCCTATAATCTTAATTTAAAGATATATCAATATTAATGAAATATATATATATATATAAAATCCGATTTAAAATTTCATATCTAAAATATATATATTCTTAATAATATTATCAAAATCAATATATTTATTCCTAATAATATTATTGATGTGATTTAAAATTTCAATATATATATTATTTGAAATTATCATAAATTCATGCATATATATCTTAAACCGAATGATATAAAATTTCTCACATAATTAAATTAGTTAGGATGGCTCTGATACCAATTGTTAGAATTATAATAATTAGATCCTAATTTAATATGTGAGAAATTAAAATCTGAATGCGGCGGAAGCGTACCTTAATTAATCGCATGAATTGTGAATCTTCTCTTTCCTTAAACTTTGCATGGATTGAATGATTCTTTCCTTGTACTTTCCTTATATGGAATGGTTCTTCCATCTGATGAGTAAGTCAATTGATTTCTCAATTGATTTCTCTCTCTGTTGATGGGGACGCAAAGGAGAATTGACGTTACTTCAAATGGGGACCATTACCGTTACATATAACCAACAATAAGTTAGTTATTATGGTTTGACAATTTCTAATTTAGCCCTTCATAAAATTAGAAATGCCACTTAGGTATCCTCACTTTATATTCATGACAAATACACCCATAAGCCATAAACTTAATTTCACATTAGATCACATTATTTTGGCTTATATTAAATATGACATATGCACAATTATTTATTATACAAGTGACCTTAAAAATTCCTGGGAGCCACCATAGCTGGGAGCCACCATAGGTACTTCAAATCAAAAGTTAGGGGTATGCAAACTATAAAAGAGTTTATATGGTCTAAAACATTTATCTAGAAACTGGAATATTGAACTTTCTAATTGTTTCGTTGAAATGGATTTTACACAATAAAAAAAATAATGGTCTTTTTATAAAATCAGTTAAAAAGTGAATCAATGCTTTGTTAGTTTTGTAAAACTTGGCAACCCTCTAAGAGACACTCAACTTGATGCTTGGGAATCATCTTTTTCATAAATTTACTAGTTTACAAAATTTCTTTAATATAGATAAGTTAATAACATTAACTTATTTAACACAATTTAATTTTTAAAAAATAATTTTAAAAATAAAGGTGAATTTAAAACTTGATATCTACATTATTAACTCAAGTTATAACTAAAAACTTGAAAATAGAGCTAAGAGCTACCAAATTTGGGTAAGAGACCAAAAATTTATCATGAACATATTAAATGTATCATTGAAATAAATTTGAACTAGTATGAAGATTTTATCTTAGAATATATGGGGAGTTTGTTCCTTATAAAGTGAGATTCAATTGTTGTGTTTTATCTATATTGAGTTCGGGTTGACATTGTTTTAAAAAATCAAAGTCGGGTGTGAGCAATGTTTATTTTTTCAAACAATTTCAAGAAATAGTAATAGTAAATAGATCTCGCCCCTTCATTTGGTGCTTAGGAGAGTTTAGTTATGCTGAAATTTTAGGTATGTCACTCTTGTGATTAGTGTAGACAATATGTTTCATTACATGACTTTTCTTGAGTGTCGTGTGTATCCAATGGTTATAAATATGTTTTATAAATCATACACGGACCATTCAATGATATTTTGAAATTTAAGGGCTCACATTTCCTTTTACTTTTACTACGTGTTAGCTTGAAAAAGAAGAAGTGAGTTTCTTTACTATTTTACTTTACTTGATTGTATTGAGGAAGTTTGTATTTTATTTTTGATTTGTCATGAAATGGACTATTATTTTAAACTTTATTTTATTATAAAGTTAAAAATTAAAATAATTCTTTTTATTAGATATAAAACTGTGATTATATTCGTATTACATTTAAGATTAGTGTAAAATTTTAATTTTTTTATTAAAAAAAATTATTTAAACATATGTACATATACAACTAGTTCAATACCTAACTAGTTAGATATATAAACTAATAAAAGTTAATTTGAACTTATCTATTATTAAAAAAATTTAAATATTCATTATATTTCTTTCTTTCTTCTTTATTTATCGATTAGATTTCATTCTATTCATCTTATTTCTTCCATTAGTTTTGTTATATTATAATGTCTTGTGAATGCGTTATATTTTATTTTAATAGGTTTTCTAATTTTATAAAAATTAATATATTATTTGTGAATTTTGTTCTACTTATAATTTTTTAAGGAATGTTTCTTTTTTTTGTTTTTTTAATATAAAAAAAATAAAATTAATATTTCTTTTATTTAATCTTTAATTCAGGATTTATAATTTTTAACAGAAATAATATTAAAATAAACATTGAACTACTTTTTACATTACAATATTAAAATATTAATCTCCAAATAATTTTAAAATAATTTATGTTATATAGAAAAAGATAAAAATTAAAAAGAAATAAATAAAAAGAAATAAATTGATTAATTAATTAATAAAAAAATAAGGAGAAAGAAAAAATAAATATTTAATTATTAAATTTTAAATTTTAAAAGAAATAACTCATTTTAATAGTTTATACATTTAGCTAGGTGTACAAATTCATAAGTTGAAATAATTTTTTTTTTTACTTTTTTTTTTTTAAATAACTAACTATAAACAAATAAAAATTTATAATAGGATTATTTCCTAAACAAGTAAGAAACTATAACTATTTGATTTTATTAGAGGATCTTTATTTTACTTTTTTTTTTTTTTTAAATAACTAATTATAAACAAATAAGAAATTATACTAGGATTATTTCCTAAACAAATAAGAAGTCATACTAGGATTATTTCCTAAACAAATAAGAAACTATAACTATTTGATTTTATTCGAGAATTTTTATTTTACTTTTTTTTTAAATAATTAATTATAAACAAATAAGAAATTATACTAGGATTATTTCCTAAACAAATAAGAAGTTATACTAGGATTATTTCCTAAACAAATAAGAAACTATAATAGGATTATTTCCTATTTGATTTTATTCAAGCTTAGATGGATCTATTTGGGATTTTAGAGGGAGATTTTCATCCCCTATCTATATAAACTCGTAAACCAAACAGATCCGTCTATAATATACTATCATCCTCTTCTTTCAAATCTGCTAGGGTTCTTAATCGATAGAGACGATAAACGATAATTTTAGATCTGAAGGATCAAATTCTGTATTCTCCAAATCAAGAAGAAGCTTCATCCTCCCGATCAGCATTCCAAGGAAGAAGACGATCCCCGCGATGAAGAGGTCCAGAGACGAATACTCAGTGAATCGAACAACATATGATGGAATTTTATATCTCAGGGATGTCGAGTTCGTATTTCAAGATAATAAAGCAATATATGAACAGTTTCTTGATGTCATTACCGAATTCAAGACTCAGAGAAGTAACATAACTGCAGTTATAGCTAGAGTCAAAGATTTGTTTACAGGACATCGCGACCTAATTCTAGGGTTTAATACATTCTTGCCCAGAGGATATCAAATCACTCTCCCGCCCGAGGACGAACCAGTGCCGGTGAATACGCTTGTTGAATTAGAAGCAGACACTCTTCCCTTTGGTTCTTCTGGTAGTAATAATTCTATTTCCCACCGTGAGGATGGAAGCTTACCATTGCCCACTATGAACCATATGCACGTTGACAGGATGCCCAGTCCTCTGCATATTGTCAATCAACATGATCTAGATTGTGATAGAGCTGATAAAGAGCAGGGAAGGCGCAGTGAAAGATTAAAGAAGAAAAGGGAGGAAAGTGGCTTGTGGGATCATTGTGCTGACACACATTTTGAGCAAGGTGAAACTTCTTACGCAAATCAACCTAGGAGGAGAGAACACGCAGATAATTATGGAACTGGCAAGGGTTCATCGTCGTCTTCTGATCAGATGAATGAATTGAAAAGCATTTACAGCAAAGAGTTTGCCATGTGTGAAAAGATCAAGGATAGATTATGTCCTACTGATGGTTACCAGGACTTTTTGAAGTTCCTTTACACATATAGTAGAGGAATAATCACACAATCCGAGTTGAAAAATCTGGTAAGTGATTTACTTGGTGCACATCCTGACCTTATAGAGGGCTTTAATGAGTTCCTAGCTCACTGTGATATAGATATAGATCAGGATGGTGAACCAGATGATAAGGATAATGGTAGAAATGTTGAAAATAGAGAAAGGGATCAATCTGACAATAAAGATGTAACCGGCCAAAAGATATACTTGTCCAACAATGATAAGTATATAGGAAAGCCCATTCATGAGCTAGATCTCTCCAACTGTGAGAGTATCACTCCAAGCTACCGTCTTCTGCCTAAGGATTACCCAATTCCTTTGTGTAGTTATAGGACACAAATTGGTAATGAAGTATTAAATGATCATTGGGTTTCTGTTTCTTCAGGAAGTAGTGATGATTACTCTTCCAAGGACATGTGCCAAAATCCGTATGAAGAAATCTTGTTTCGATGTGAAGATGATAGGTTTGAAATGGATCTGTTACTGGTGTCTGTGAATTCCACAATTTTGCTTGTTGAAGATCTTTTAGAGAAAATCAATGGCAATGCCATTACAGCAGATTGTTCTTTTGGCGTGGAAGAGCATTTTACAGCTCTGGATCAAAGGTGCGTTGAACGAATATATGGCGTCCATGGTCTTGATTTCATGGATGTATTGAAGAAGAATGCACATCTTGCTTTGCCAGTTCTATTAACACGCTTGAAGCAGAAACAAGAGGAGTGGACTCGATGCCGTGTTGAATTTAACAAAGTTTGGGCTGAAAGTTTTGCTATGAATTATTATGAAGCACTTGATTATCGTAATGCTTACTTCAAGCAGCAAGACTCTAGGAATTTGAGCGAAAAAGTCTCGTTGAATGAGAACAAAGAGATCAGAGACACAAACGAAACAGACGGATGATGATCTATTGATTGCGGTTTCTGCTCGAAATAAGACATCTCGACCTCATATGGAGTTTGAATGTTCTGATTTGGGCATCCATGAAGATATATATATATATATATCAGCTTGTCAATTATCTGAGCATATTCTGAAAAAGCATGTTTCTCCAGCCTCGTGTGGCAAAGACAGTGAGTAGAGTAGAGTGGAGTGGTTTCATGGACTTATAGTCTGCATCTCTTGTCATTTCTGTGAGTATTGATAATATAAATAGAGTAATTTGCTTTGCCAAATGTACATTTGTTTGACCTTTTTATTTTCTTCATGTTATACTTCTTTTGTTTGATCATCAATATAAAGCAATACATCAAGAATCAAATCTTGGCTGCATTTAGGGCAGCAAAAAAGGGCAAGTTTTTGTCAAAAAAATTTTCTTCAATCTCCAAAGTTATATTTCATTCATATCAAATCAGAATTGTGATATCATAATAGTTGAGATTACAAACCTAATTTGTAATAAAAAAGTGAATTCTTTGCAAGATTTTGCAATAGTATGACCAAGATTATTTCTACCTTTTTTGGGAAAAGTAATAATAAAATTCTCTCTATTTTGAGACAAAGCTGAATATTTTAGTTAAGCTTTTGAATTTGCCAAGTGCAGCATAAATTTATCACATGTGAATTATATTCAAAAACAATGTTTTGGAAGCCCATATTAGATGTCAATTGTCATTCCTTAGATAAATAAGTTGGAGTAATCCCATCTTCCTCCACATATCCGACCACCTTTTATCATCTCTAGTCACAACCGACTAAAATTTTATTATAAAAAGTTCAACGGATAAAAACATAGCAATCACATGGTGAAGTACCATAAAAAAATGGGGGGAGGACTAGAAAACTGAGAAGGTGTAAATATTATCTAACAGAATTATGATTGGAGGTGCTCATCATTTCGTTTTTTTTTTTGAGATATTCGAGTTCCTCAGTTTGGGTTCTTCGAATTTTTTTTTTTTTGTAAGTCAATTCAAAAACCGAACCGAATATTAAACCAAATATTTAACACTCCTACATAATTGTACTCTTTATTATAATAATTGCACTTATAATCTTTTTTTATTTATTTTCAATATCAATAAATTTTAGTGGTTGACCTAATTTAATATATAATTATTTAATTATATATAATAAAATAAATAATTAAAATAAATTCTAGGTTTGGTCTTCGAGTTTAAATCTCAACTCAATTCGAAAACTATATTTGAATTCGAATTTGTTTAAAATTCAATTCGAAAACGAAAAATAAAAATTGAATTCAATATTTCGAATTCGGTCGGATATTCAGTTCAAATCAAATATTGAACCCACCTAGTTGTGATATCTTTCGGAAGATCAATCATATTAAGACTTGAAGAATCAACATGAATTTGATGAATCAAGATAAAAAATAGTAGAATGTCTAAAATATTATTAATGAAAGTAAACGGTGATTAACACCAATGTTTGATACATCACTAGGGTCATTTGCCCGATTTTTGTTTTAGTTACAACAAAATATAAATTAGTCCTTGAAATATTACTTTCTATTTAAGTAAGGTATTAAATTTATTATACTAACTAACTATCTTTAAACTTTATAATATGCACCGATTAACTCACAAATTAGTTAATATAAAATTATAAATAACAAATTATAATACTTATCTCAATACTTCCCCCTCAAGATGAACATCTTGAAGAAATAGCTTGGATCGAAGATAATTAAACATCGAAAAATCCAAAACTTTAGATAATATATCTGCAATTTGATTCTTGGTCGAAACATATGTCAGTTTGATAAAACCAGCTAAATAATGATTTCTAACAATATGACAGTCAATGTCAAGATGCTTTGTACGTTCATGAAATACTACATTTTCAGAAATATGAATTGCAGCTTGATTATCGCAATATAATGTAACTGGAATTGGCATTTCAATTTGAAAATCTGTAAACAGATATGAAATTCATTTAATTTCACAAGATGTAGCCGCTAAACAACGATACTCAGCCTCAGCTGATAATCTAGAAACTTTTGACTGTTTCTTGGTTTTCCAAGAGATAATAGAATTTCCAAGATAAATACAATAACATGTGAGTGATTTTCGAGTAAGAGGACAAGATCCCCAATCAGAATCTGAATAAGCCTGCAATTTAATTTCATTGTCAAATGGATAGAATGTCCCAATAGAAGCAGTACCTTTTAAGTATCTTACCACATGAAGAGTTGCTTCCCAGTGACAAATAGATGGTTCATTCATTAACTGAGATAGTTGTTGCACAACATATGCAATATCAGGTCGAGTATAATTTAAATAAAGCAATCTCCCGACCAGTCTCCTAAACCTACTTGGTTCATGTATAGATTTATGCAATTCTTTATGCAATTTGATACCCCTAATCATGGGGGTTTTAGCTGGTTTACAGCCAATTAGACCAACATCATTTATTAGATCTAATATATACTTTCTTTGATTCACATGAATGCCATTGGCAACATGTATGATTTCTAGACCAAGAAAAAATTTGTTATTTATAATTTTATATTAACTTTTAAATTGTTATAGTCAAATTCAGTTTGAGTGAGCATATAAAAAGGTGTTTTCTATTTTAAAACATATGTAGGAATTCTTTTAATTAAATATTGTTTATTAAATATGTAGTAGTAAGTAGAGATAATGACCAAAAACTAATTGACACACTAGAATATTTCAGTAAGGATCTTGTAACATGTGTTAAATGTCTGTGTTTACGCTCCACAACTTCATTTTGTTGTGGGGTATAAACACAAGTCTTTTGATGAATTATTCCCATACTATTAAAAAATTCATAACATTTCGCATTAACAAATTCTGTTTCATTGTCACTTCTGATTGTTTTAACACTATTATTAAAATGATTTCCAACCATGAGAATAAAATTTTTAATCTTATCAAAAACAAGTGTTTTATCTTTAAGGAGAAAAGTCTATGTGCATCTTGAAAATTCATCTACTATTGTAATCATATAAGTTGTATTTGTCAAAGACTCTTCTTTATAAGGACCCCATAAATCAATGTGTATAAGATCAAACCTTTCTTTTGAAAGGGACAAACTGTTTTGAAAAGACATTCTATGAAACTTTGTAATTGGACAAGTTAAACAATGAGATATTTTATTTTCTAAAAAAGGAAATATTATTTTCAAGACTTTATTAGATAGATGCCCACATCTTTGGTGCACCATCGCAAACTCACTAATATTGAAAGAATTTTCAGAAACAATGTGTATTGTTTCTTTATCGAAATTATTTAAAGAAGAAAAGAAAAAAAGATTTCCAACTCTCTTTCCAATTTCATAGATTGCATTTTGATCATGATCCTGCAACACACAATTATTTTCAGAAAAAGTGCAGGTTATCTTCTTATTATCTTGTATTAATTTTACTACTGAAATGATGTTATATTTGAAATCTGGTGCAATAAGTACTTCTTTCAGGTTAAAATTCTCATTTAACCTTAAATCTCCAACTTCACTAATGGATTTGGAAGATCCATCTGCAAAGTATAAAGATTTGTTTTGCTCCAACTTATGTATTTGTGTAAAAAAATTCATATTATTACATATGTGACTGCTAGCACCTGAGTCTATCAGCCACATATTCTTTCATTTCTCTAAATGATTTAGGCTCATGTTTAATTCAATAGCTGTAAAAACATAAGAGTTAGTAGACTTACCTGCTTCAAAGTTTATGTTCTTTCCTTTTCCTGCTCCATTTGAAGTTCCTCCTCCATTTGAAGCTCCTGCTCCATTTACATCCATCCTCATTTCTTTAAGCAGCCTCTGAATTATTTTAAATTCTCCTTGAGAGATTTCAGCTGGTGCATCTTCATCATCAGAAAATGGAGTGTTTGCTGCATATATTGAATTTCTTTTCTTTGGATTTTTCCACCATTCAGGATAGCCCGGAATTCTGAAACATTGTTCTTTAGTATGCCCTCTCATCCTACAGTGATTACACACTATGTTCTTGTTATTCTGCCTTCCATCATCAGGTCTCCTTGTCTTCTTCATAGGTCCTCCATTTGAATGCAGGAACATGGCCGAATGATGATCATGATTTTGAATATTAATCTGTCTTTTCTTCTCAACATTGAGTAGCTTGGTGAAGGCTTTGTAAACATTTGGTAGAGGGTCCATCATGAGTATAAAATCCTTGATGTTCTCAAAAGAATCATCAAGGCCTAATAAGAACAAGTATAATTTGATATTTCATAATCCATTATCACTTGTTTTTCTAGTTTACATCTAACACATGTGTGTATGTTACTTCTATCACAAGTGCAGTTTCTGTGTGGTTGTAAATGTAGAAGTTCATCCCAATAAAGCCTAGTTTTCGAATAGTACTCTTCTAGGTCTAAGTTACCTTGTTGAATTGTGTAGATGTTCTTCCTCAATTGATACTGTGTTGGCCCATTTTTTCCTTCATAGCGTGCTTTGATTTCGTCCCATAATTGTTGTGAAGTAAGAGTGCTCTGAAAATGGACTTTATTCTTCTTATCAATAGTATTCATAATTTAAGTTCTTACAGTTGCGTCAACCATCCTTCAAAGTATAGCTTCTTTGTTATCACTCGGCATTTTACAATAACCATCTATAAAACTTGTCTTCATCTTGGCCAGAAGTCCTAATTGAACTTTCGTGCTCCACTCAAAGTAGTTGAGCCTTGTAAGAACATTCAATGTAAGAACGGATGAAAAAAGATTCTCCACCATGTAGATATAGAGGATCAGTACGATCACGCTTTTTTCTGCCATTTGAAAGCGTAGATGAGATGGATATTGAACAAATTCTTCTACAGTTGTGTTAGGGTTTTGATCCTCCACTAGTTGTTCATCGACACTTGAGTCTTGATGAATTCTTGAATCAGATTCTTTAATAGTTAAGTGGTGTACCTTAGAATTAGGGCTTAGATCTTCTTTCGGTTCGTCTAGAAGATCGTCGTTATCATAATCGAACGCGTAGATTGGTAAATCTTTTGTAGATTGTTTCCCTTGTGCTCTGATATCATATTAAGACTTAAAGAATCAACATGGATTTGATGAATCAAGATCAAGAATAGTAGAAAGTCTGAAATATTATTGATGAAAGTAAACGGTGATTAACACCAATGTTTGATACATCACTAGGGTCATTTGCCCGATTCTTGTTTTAGTTACAACAAAATATAAATTAGTCCTTTAAATATTACTTTCTATTTAAATAAGGTATTAAACTTATTATAGTAACTAACTATCTTTAAACTTTATAATTTGCACAGATTAACTCACAAATTAGTTAATATAAAATTATAAATAACAAATTATAATACTTATCTCAATAAATCAAGATAAACATTCAGTTTTCATAAAGATTTTCACTAAATTATAATGATTGAAAACTATATACAAATCAATTGAATATGATTGACATCTAAAAGAATTTTACACTAAAAAAAATTTAAGAACAAAGACATATTGAAAAAGGGTATATTTAGACATATTGTAAGTTTAATAGGTAGTCGTCTGTTCAATAAGATAGTGTGAGAGCTAGAAGTTCAGATAGGCAAGTGTTAAGACCTGTGATCTGAGTGGGTTTGTGTAGAATCTATACAAATCAAAGTCTTCTAGTGAAATCCTTTTGAAAACAGAAGAAGAGGTGATGTATGAGTTTTATCTTCGAATATCCATAAAATCTTATGTTTTCTTTTCATTACTTCATTCATTCTTATATCTGCCGATTCAAATCCTGTAAGCATTTTTCGTAATTGAAACTGTTCAAGAGCTTTCTACGATTTTTCCATGAATAGAAACAAATTTTCAATCCTTAATAGGATTAAAATCGCATTTATGTAAAAAATAGGACAACAGTATTCAACCCCTTTTTACTGTTGTCTTTGAACTTAACAAGATGACATCTCTCAAAATAGTAATAACACCATTATTAATTTGATCAACCACATAGTTTTTTTTGAGGGATAACCAAGACAACTACTTTTATTATCACGATCTTAAAATTTGGTTTTATGAGAAAAAATATTTGCAATGTAACATAAACATTCAAAATTTTAAGATGATTATAATATTAACATTCTTAAAGTTTGGATTGATTTATAAATTACATTGCCACATTAATCAAGTGTATATGTTCTTTCTCCATAACAATATTTTGTTGTAGAGAATATGCACAAGTTTTATTTGTGAATGATACCTAAAGAATTAAGAAAGTATCGAATTTATAAATTCAATGACATTATCACTTCTTACTATTTTAACTAAATATTCATACTCATTAACAAGGTAATAAAAAAATTCATGTTTTCAAATACATATGTTTTATCTTTGAGAAGAAAATCCAAATGCATCTATGGTTAACATTTAAGAAATTTGAATAATTGAATGTTCTTTATAAGGGTTCTAAAGATTAATATAAATAAGTTCAAAACATATTTTTAAAACAGAACAACTATCAAGAAAACACATGTTTGATATTTTTTAAAAGGAACAAACTTTACAATGTTGTATCTTATTTTCCAAATAGGATAAATATTTCTTTTGGGAAAACGGTTTAACACCATTTCATTAAAAAGCCCAAAAGTGGGAGGGGTGAATAATCAAAATTAGACAAACCTTAGTTTTGATTGTAAGATGACAAACAAAAAAACCCAAAAGTTTCTGAATGGTGGCAGTCAAATCACATTACAAAACACAGATTAAAATGAACAAAAACTACAATCTTGCTATCCCAACCTATGTTGTCTCCATATCCGTCTTTTGACCATATTGCCTTCTTCCACGTCCCAATCTTCTCGCGTTCTTCATGAAGGGAGATTGAATTGAAGCATATGATGATGTCTATTTTCTATTATTGTTTAATCTTCATCTATATGAACTCGTATTAACATAATAAAATTTATTCTTTTTTAGGATTTCAAGGTTTTTGTCACTACTTTCCTCTGCTTCAGTTTTCCGTGTTTGAGGATCAACAACCTTAGTTTCCTTCTCCTCTATTGTATCTTTGCTTTCATCTTCTGCATCTTCCTCTTCCTTGCATTTAGGTTTATCTTCTTCATAATCCCTTGTCTCATCAATTTCCTTTCCTTTCTTACTTCCCTCTTCTTGAGTTTGATTTCCTTTTGTTCCTTCACCTGAATTCTGAACATCTTTCCCTTTGGCATTTCTTTCTTTTGCTGCTTGTTTTTCTATAACTGTTTCATTTGTACTAGGAACCTTTTGTTGCTTGGCTTCTCCATTCTGCATTTGTTGTTCCTGGTTTGCTTTCTGGTTGGCCATTAATTTAGAGCATCTCATTATAGAATGTTTAAAGGTATTGTAGTTCACGCAACTATACGGTCGTCATTCATAGTGTATGCCCATCTTGGTAGCATTTCCCTTTTGATCCACCACTGTAATTTCGCCGGGGAGAACGCTTCTAGGTTGAACTTCAACGCTCATCCTAGCATATGTGAGATTTTTGCTTTCCTCGGTGATTTTTTCCATGTATAGCGAGTTTCCTAGAAGGCTAGCAAAATGGCTTAAGGCTTTCGTGTTGTACATGTGTGGAGTAATATTTCGCAACTTGAACTAGATTTGCACTGTTTCTTTTGGAATACTGTCATAGCTCGTACCCTCCTTCCATTTTTCGAGCTTCATACATTCTTTCCCCATGTGTGTATGTTCTAACTCTAAAATTTTCTCAAGATTAGCCTCTTGATTGAATTTCAGGAAATACATGCCGTGATTGTTAGAGATGACCTTCATTAGACCTTTTTTTCCTCATTGCTTCATGAGTTCTTCCTTGGTGGCATCAAAAGTGGCAGGTTCTTTCCCAATATAATTACCCACTATCACATGTTCCCATGATCGAACGCATTTTTTCTTCCACGTCTGATGGTAGCTTGAACTTAAAGGGAATTTCGAGTTTTTCCACATTTTTTTTGAACGCACCCAGGAAAATCTATCCATTTTCTGGGATTTTGTTTTCACCTTCTTTTGCTAAGTTTTGACCCTAATTTGTGTATGGATTCTTCTTCCAAACTTGATCAACCTGACAATTTGGGTTCTTCTTCAGAGTATAAACCTTTGTCTTGGTACATTTTTTCAACTCTTTCATTGTGTTGACAGACTAGCTAACAATAATGTCATACTCCTCTTTTTTAGAAGGTTTCAATCTTGGAGGTAGTGCAGGTTTAACTGAATAGTGATTTGCTGAGCCCTTTCTTTATTGAGAATCATTTCTCCATTCTTAGTTTGCATCAACATCCTTAAAATTTGGTTTCTCAATCCTTTGAGGTTTTCCCTTTCATTAAAACCAACCCTCCATTTGCCTTTTGCCTTCTCTTCGATTTCCCCTGCTTTCTTGTTTATTGCATTATTATAACATTAGTTTCCAACCCTGATTTCTTCCAAACCAGCACTATTTTCCTTTTGTTCCCTTGTACTTTTCTTCTTCTTGTTGGTCGCCTCTATTTTATTTTACTTTCCTTTTTTCTCTGTGACTTACCAGTTTTATCGGATTGATTCTGATTCCCAAAAGAGTCAGTAACAAATTCATTTGAAATTTTTTGTTTTGGGCAATCAGTATGTATTTCATTTTTGCTCTTATCTTCGTTGACATTCATCTTAACAGAATTATCGAAGGCTATAGTGGAAGAAGGAATACCTGGAGCTTTTCTAGAGTTGACATTTATGCTCTTGCTCACGAATTCAGGGGTGTCATCTTTTCCTTCTTTAGTCAGAGTGTCTTTGTTTTTATGAGACGTAATGGAGTATGTGCCCCTATTTCCTTCTTGTTGGTTATTTGCATCCTGGACTTTCTTTGGGTGAGTGAAGTAGAAATTTGATACCTCAAGTGCCTGTTTAAGAGAATTGGCCAGGCTTGAGCCATAAGTTGACAAAGAAGAAAGATTCCCTATTGCAGAAACTTTCATGTTTCCTGATTTGAAATGGAAAAAGCAAACGGATTCAAACAACGGCGTTTATCGCGATGCGCAATTAGAACGATTGAAACCCTAACTACGCTTGTGAATGATCCAACTGGGGTTTCTGCGACACTACAGATCGTGTCGTTCGTGGCGATCATGTCGTTTGTGCCGATATTGACTTCGATTGTGCGGTATTGATTGTGTCGCTTGTGCTGCGGTGAATACAACGAAGCGTGATCCGTACGATCGAAACCCTAATAGCGCTTGCGAAACAGGGGATTCCACTGCTATGTCGTTTGTGACGATCGTGTCGTTCGTGTCGATGGTGTTGTCGATTGTGTTGTGCCAACCGTGCCCGTCGTGCCGTCGATTGTGATGTGCCAACTGTGCCAATCGTATCTCTAGAGCTTTTCTCTCACATGTGACTAATTTTTGGTGTTATTAAATAGGGTAAATATTATTCATGTCTTTAGAAGATAGATGAACATGTTTTTTTATGTATTCTAATACAATCAATAAAAGGCGATGAAAATTCAGTAGAACTATTATTAGAAATGTCTTTAAAATAATAACGAGGAGAGAAAAAACAATTTATAATTTTCTTCCCTATTGACCAATTTAAGGTTCTACAAAATACATCCATCTTCATCAAATATGCACATCATATTCTCATCTTTAATCAATTTTGTTACCAATATTAGATTATATTTGAAGTCATGTGCTATATGACATCTTTTAGTATAATCTTTTATTTAGTTTCACATCTTCTAGTCAATTTTTTAACAGATCAATTTGCTAAATAAACATCCTTATTTTATCAAATTTTCTAACATTAATGGATAAGTTTTTTAATATTACAAACATGACTGCTTATCTTTTTATTTATCAACCATATTATGTTATATGTTATTGTTATCATCATTATATGTGCTCATCATTATATATATATATATATATATATATATATATATATATATATATATATATATATATATATATATATATATATATATATATATATATATATATATATATATGCTTATAAATACATAATAAATGCTCATATTGTGTTAAAATGTAAATACATAACAAGAATCAGAATAGCATAGGATTTGTGTTCAAGGAATCTGAAACAATCTTATTTTGTGTAACCTTTTAATCCACATTAAGTGCAGATATATTTCTTGTAAGATTTGTATATTTTAATAGATAATTTTGAACTCCCTTCAATTTTCTGGGTTTGGATGTTCAGTTATGTTTTCTCCTTAATCTATTGTAGTATATTCTTCCTTAATTAGTTACATTAATATTTCTCTTGGTTTCAACCTTAATTGGTATAGTTACATTAATATTTCTCTTGAAGGTCATTAATTTGATACTAACATATTATCTACAACATTTCCATGAGTCATTTACTCCCATTAGAATAAAAGTAACTTTGCTTCTTTAACAATTTGCGCTACTTCACTTACCATCTTAATTATATCCGTAACAATTATCAACATCTAACCTATTACAATTGCATTATCTTGCTGGCTTCAAATGTTCTCTTTCATCCCAAATCAATTAAATCTTAGAATAATAATGCTCAACATTAATATCAAAAATACCTTTTTGTATCCTTCCCTAATTGAAATAATATTTGTATATAATTGTCTTCTAAAGACACTGATTTTTTACACCCAGACTTATAACCGTTTAAAATCTCGAGTCATCAAAGTTTATTTCATAAAATTTCTAATGATCTTATTTTACGTGATTAAGAATAAATAATTAATTCGGAAACAAACTACATTTGACCAGTTTTCGATTTAATTAAAATATAGAATATTTTAATAAAACATAAATATAACCATAAAGATAAAAATGATATAAAAAAATGAGAGAAGCAAATTAAAAAATAATATAAACAAAACAAAAAAAGGAATAAAAAACTATATAATGATAGTATTATTAGTAACATTAATAAAATAAAATATAGATAAGTATATAAAAAGACTTAATATTGAATAAATAAAAGTGTAGAGAAATAAAAAAAATCATGTGTAAATAAGACTTAATATTGAATAAAGAAAAGTGTAGAGAAATAAAAAAAAATCATGCGTAAAGAATGATGATATTGTAAAAAAAAAATTGTGTATTAATCTTGTATGTTTTGATTTTGCAGGGATTACAAACATGGTCTAACCCCAAAATGATCTAGACATGTGGATGGCAAAAATATGCAACCAAACATGGTTTAAGGAAAAGTCAATGAAGCAGCAAGAGTTTTTTAGGTTATAAGTATTCTAATTAGATTCTAATTTAATGTGTGAGAAATTAAAATATAAATACAGCAGAAGGTACCTTAATTGATTTAAATCTTCTCTTTCTTTTGTAATAAAAAAAGTCTTTAATCTCTCTTTCTTTAAACTTTGTTTATGGAATGATTTTTCCAATTTAATGAGTACGTCAATATGTTTCTCTCTCCATTGATGGGGACGCAAAGGAGAATTGTTCATAATTCAAATGGGGACCATTACCGTTACATATAACTAACTAACGTTATATAAGTTAGTTATTATAATTATGTAATTTCTAATTTAGTCCCTTCATAAAATTAAAAATATCACTTATGTATCCTCACTTTATATTCATAACAAATACACTCATAAGGCATAAACTTAATTTCACATTATATCACATTATTTTGGTTTATACAAAATATGATATTTACAGAATTATTTATTATACTAGTGACCCTACAAATTCCAACAATCTCCCACTAGGTCACGTATGTACAAAAATAAATGTATCAACCATAATGCGCCTTAAATTTTAAGTCATCTCAATCATATATTGTATAAATAATTTTATCAATTAAATATATCAATATATGACCAAGGAGCTCGTCGTTGTATTTAAGCATAACTAGACCCAACAATGATTACATAAATCAATACAATTAATTTACAAATCATATAATGAATATGAGGAATGAAAATTTCATTCAAGGTGATCTTTTCATGTCAATTTTCAACTAGACATTCTTAATTTTAGTGAGATCATACTTTTAACATAATTAAACATAATGTAAGGAACTGAATAATGCTTAATTTCTAATCAGAATAAGAAACTTCATAAATATCTATAAAATAACTAAACTAAAAGACAATCAAACTACAAACTTCCACTAAAGTTAGAGATGGTCGATTTCTATGATACTCATACGAGCAATATTCTCATGAAAGACATTAGGCGATAAACTCATTGTCAAGGAGTTTATAACCACAGATTTTGTACATAAATATTTTATAGAATTCTATCCACTTTGTATCATTTCTTTCATAACAAGAAACTTGATATCAATATTACTTAATTTTATACCTAATAACATGTCACAAATTCTGCTACAATAGTGAATAAAGACGTAAGTGTTTGTTTGACATTTCTTTTAAAAAACGATTAAACTAGCTAGCGGAAAATGTAACCCGAAGTGGATTTCATATTGTTTTGGCATCCCGTAAGTTTGGAGTCAGAATACTCAATGATCTCAAGACTTTCCGACTTTCTATATGTGAGCATCTAATTATTAGTTCTTTTCAAATATCTCATAACTATTGGCTACTTAATGTCAAACAAAATTTGTGACAAATAAAATGTCACCCATATATAAAACCATAAATAAACGTTTACTTCCACTGAACTTGTGATACACAAACAATCAATTAAATTCACATCAAAATCAAAAGAGAGAATTGTTATTTTGTGAAATTTATGGTATCACTAATGAGACGCTTCTTTAAGTCTTTAATTTGCAAACCATATTAATTTAGTCTCTCGATACAAAGTTTTCTCATTGCACCAAAATATTTTTCAATGTCTCTATTGAAAAACCCTTTAACATCTATTTTGGTAAAGCTCCGTATCAAAATATGCAACGAGTACCATAAATTGTCCTTAAAGAGTAATTCAATTAAATTGGATTGTTATAAAAATACTTGATTTTGAGGTTGTTGAGTTTGTACTTAATGAATTTGAACAATACTATCTTGTTACTCTTGATTTTTGAACATTATCATCAATATCAATTAAATCCTTATCAATGTCAAAAAAAACACTTGAAATATAAATCAAATCCTCCTCAATAGGAATTATTGTTCTAAATCATTCAAAGACAAAATAATTTATCCCCTCAAACTCAATATCCTCATAAAAAAAATATTGCAATCTCGTCTAAAAAAGTCTATCTTTAACTTGACATCATACAAAATTATAGCCCTTAATCACTTAAAATATTTAATAAAGTAGTTGCTCATATTTATAAACTTAAGTAACAACTAAATTCAAATAATTATTTATCCTATCTCAAAATACTTAATGCAACATTAATATCAAGTCTTTTGACAATAATATTAATTTCTAATAATATTTTGGTGTAATGATCAAACATTAATAATAAGATATGTCAAATTATTAATATATCTTTGGATGGATTAAATTATTCATGTAAATAAGACTTTATAATTATTACATATTTATCATTACAAGTATATTTATGAAATTTTGTCAATTAATTATCAGTTTTTGGGTCAATTTATATAATATAATCACATGAATTACACAATACTACCATTCAAAATTGTCTTGAATTAATTTCAACAAAAATTTTCACTTTGATAATTATTTGTATCAATCAATACAATTCAAAGAACAATAATATCATTATTTTAAATTTAAATATTATATTATTGTATATAACTCAAATAAATAATATATAATTTACTAAAGAAACATATGATTTATTTTATTATAAAATAAAATTATACTATTTGAACAATAATATCATTAATTCTTGAATTTAAAATTGGTAATGTTTTATATTAATTAAGTAAAATATTAAATCTTCATTTATTTGACCAAATTTCAAATATTATTATTTCTGAAATATTGTTAATTAATTTATTAATAATTATTAAACTTAATCTTTTAATCCTAAAATACTAAAATAGAAGGATATAATTAAAATTTTATTATATTATATCCATAAACATTATTTATATATTATATATTATTTAATATATAAAAATTCCTCTTTTAACGATACAACAATTAATTGATCTTCAAAATATATTCTGAAAACAAAACTTTAATTTCCTCAATTTAAACAATACTGTCGTGAATTACATATCATGAGATATCATATCTACTCCCCAAAATCAAAGAAAATATTCATAAATCTAAGACTATCCACAGCAGGGTGTCAAATAAGGTATCAAATGGGTGTTAAAATAATATCAAATGGTGCAGCAGAGTATCAAAATTAAGTGTTAAAATATGGGTATCAAATTTTGATACGGGACCAAATTTGATGTGGCCCAATCACAGCGTGCCAAGTGGCAACGCTGGTGGTTACTTTTTTTGTTTTTGTTTTCTTTCTTAAATACACTTTTGCATAATAATTGATCAAAAAAATATATATATCATTATTTTTTATTTTTCAAGATCTATAAATAAAGACTTGGTTTGTGTCATTTGGACACAAAAAAATTTCTGAAATTTTCCATCATGTTATCATCCTTGTTTGTATCACCTTTCTTCATATCATCATATGGATATTCCCCCAGACCCTTTCAATCTCGAAGAGATTCAACAACAATGGGAGTTGGAGGAATCTTTACTCAAAAGACAAAAAGAACTTCTCGAAGAGCTTCAAAGGAGAAACAATCGATCACGTAAAAGAAATTCTATAAACAGGGACCATAGAGCTGCCCATCAGAGGCTCATGGCCGACTATTTCGATGAGTCATGCACTTATACTGAAATGCAATTTAGACGTAGATTTCGTATGAGAAGGCAATTGTTTCTCCGAATTGTAGAAGCCGTAACAAATTACAACCATTAATTCACCCAAAGGAGGAATAATGCAGGAAAGCTTGGATTGACACCGATCCAGAATTGTACAGTTGCCATGCGCATGCTTGCATATGGAGTAGCCGGGGATGCATGTGATGAATATGTGAAAATTGGAGAAACCACTACACTTGAGTGCACTCGTATTTTTTGCGAAACAATAATTGCCTTATTCCAAGATGAATACTTAAGACGACCAAATGGGGAAGACTTGCAGAGGTTACTCCAAGTTGGACAAGAGCGCGGTTTTTCTGGAATGATTGGAAGTATTGATTGCATGCACTGGGAGTGGAAGAATTATCCTAAGGCTTGGCAAGGGAAGTTTACTAATGGACACAAGGGCACAACAACAATTATCCTCGAGGCAGTGGCATCTTATGATTTATGGATATGGCATGCTTTTTTTGGCATGCCCGGAACATTGAACGATATTAATGTATTAGACAGGTCACCAATTTTTGACTACATTGAGTCTGGTGAAGCTCTTGCTGTGAACTTCACTGTGAATAGTCGACAATACAATCTTGCCTACTATCTTGCTGATGGAATCTATCCTAAATGTCCCATCTTTGTCCAATCAATTCAAATTCCCCAAGTAGACAAAGCGCAGTTGTTTGCAAAACAGCAAGAAGCATGCAGGAAGGATGTAGAATGTGCATTCGGGGTACTCCAAGCACGGTTTGCTATTATTCACCAACCAGCTAGGATGTGGAATATTGATGGCCTAGGTAAAATAATGAGGGCATGCATAATTTTACATAATATGATTGTGGAGGATGAACGAGATTTGTATTCACGAAATTGGAAAAATATCGACTTCGAACGTTCGAATAATTCTGGGTCTAGTTCCTCAGTTAATGTCCAAAGAGAAGTGTTACCTCAATTTCAAGTGCATGTTCAAGGTCGATCTGAATCAAATATTCATACTAGGGCCGATCTACGTGATAAAGCACAACATATTCAATTGAAGAAAGATCTTGTCATGCACATTTGGAATAAATTTGGAATAACTCTCGATTAGAGTTTTAAAAACACTACTTAACAAATTAGCAACGTTTAGAGTGTTTGTTTTCTTCTTCGTTTTAAATAATATTTGTATGTTTGATTTACCAAGTGATGAATAATATTATTTGTGGTTAAAAAAATGAAATTATGTATAAATGATGTGGAAGTGAGAGAAAGTGAAAAAGTAATTTTAATACCTTGAATAAAACTCTGGTGTAGGATATGCTAAAAAGTGGGTGTTAAAATAAGTGTTAAGCTGACGTGATAGGGTATTAAATGAAAAAATTTGATACCCTGCTGTGGATAGTCTAAGAAAATATCATATCTACTTGATATTATCAATAATTAATATATCTATATATTTCAAAAAACATGTTTTCAAAATTATCTTAATTCATCCATATATTGATTAAGATTAATGAGAGAAAATTTAAATATTCATAATCTTGATGATTTCTTAAATAGAGGGAAATCAAATATTCCTTAATCTATTAATTTATCAATTTATCGTCAATTTTAATTGATACATAATCGTGTTATTGAATTTAAATATCCATAGATCTAAAAACTTAACCAAACCAAACCAGATAATCTAAATATTCATAAATCATAAATCTTTATATCTTTATACCAAATTTATTTGAAATTATCTCAAATTAATATATATATATATATTACTAATAACATGTTTTTATTATCATATAAATTGCATGCATATTAATTTCATGAAATTAGATCCTAATTTAATATGTGAGAAACTAAAATGAATTCGACTACTTTAATATATTATAACCAAATAAAAGCTCTAAATTTTTATACTAAATCACTAAGCTATCGTCTTTTTTGTTTAAAAATGCAATAGATTTGAATAAACATCTCACTACTCGAAATAAATAGGCTGCCCTAGGGAGTGGGCTGCCCTAGCCCGAGGGCTTGTCGGGCTTACCCAAAGGCCGACCCTGATGACAAATACACTCATAAGCCATAAACTTAATTTTCAATTAGATCGCATTATTTTGACTTATATTAAATATGACATTTACACAATTATTTATTATACTCATCTTAAGGCACTATTCATCCAACTTTGCATGTTTATTTTCAAACACTTCCATTTTTAAATAATTCAATATACACTACTTGAACCCCTTAGATTCAAACGGATCTCATGGACAACACAGAGCATAAAATTAAGTATATGACCTACTAAAAGAACCACAAGAGACCAAGCTACAAGTCCGCACAAACCAAATCGAGACATTCTTCACGAAACTGACGTAGTTCATGTCCAAAGGTAGAAGAAGCTCTAATTGCGGAAGACTAGGGAAAACTCGGTTCAACCATCTATAACATTGACCACAGTTCACCAAAATGAGCAAGCCAACTACCAAAAGAATCGTGACTCAATAAGGGTTCATTTAGCACCAGCCTCAATATGTTATTCAACGTGTGCACAACGGAAGAGCCTTTAGAAGCCCAATATAGTGTCAGGAAGTTAAACGGAGATAGCTTGAGTTCCAACCAAAGGAAAGCCTAGCTAGAGTGCTCCATATAGGTCATATATATGACATATCCAAATAACCATAAGAGAGTTCCCTACATGTATAAACCAACCAAATTGAGTCATACAACACCCATGACATGCAGTTCCCCTTGAAGCCCAATTGTCTCCAATTGAAGCCAATCTAAAGTAGTCTACCAAAAGAACGAGAAAGATGATCTTTCGAATGGAACAAACCACAGCCCTCCATTCAAGGTATGTAGCCCAGAAGAAACCCCGAAGCTCAGTTGTCTCCGATTGAAGACAACTAGAAACATTATGCCTTTAAAGTAAGGGCGGGTACTCCAGGGTAAAATTTTTAAAACAATATATATATAACAATTAGGGTTTTGTCCAGTTGACTTTGGAGCTGGACTGTACAAGGGCCTTACCTTTCCTTAATATTTATAATAATACATCAATTTTAATTAATATAT